>NW_013665682.1:252724-261158 GCF_000517525.1 Limulus polyphemus
AGACAGTTCGACTTGTCAACTGAAATTCTAAAGTAATTGAATCAGCATGGGTACATTACAGTAACATGCTCCACAACTGTAAGTGAATGACGCACAGAATACTAGTACGATAGTAATATAGAGAAGACAGTTCGACTTGTCAACTGAAATTCTAAAGTAATTGAATAGGCCTAAGTAGACTTTTGATAACAAGAGAACTATATATAAATAGTGCTTATGATATGCATGTAATCTCTATAGTGTGAAGACTTTGTTGTACATAGGTTTAACTTGTTCCGAATATATATATATATATACTATTTAAAAACAA
Source organism: Limulus polyphemus (assembly GCF_000517525.1). Taxonomy (NCBI): domain Eukaryota; kingdom Metazoa; phylum Arthropoda; class Merostomata; order Xiphosura; family Limulidae; genus Limulus; species Limulus polyphemus. Next base: position 253,035 of record NW_013665682.1, read on the forward strand.
GCAAAGTGTGTGCTGTTTTATTCATCGTTGAATTTATCGCTAACAAGTCACAGACACCTACTGTAGAAGAATCCTAAGCCTAACAACAACATAGTATATATTTATAATATTAAGAAATATAAGTAAAAGCCATTTATTTCGACAATTGGCAAAAATAATAACTTATATATATATATATATCAATTTTAAAATCTGACAAGCTCTACACCACTGAATATAGTGAGATTTATAGTTTCTGTGTTACTAAATATTCTATATAAAATGCATAGCAATGGGCAAATATATGCCTAGACTAAGACACAACCCCTCCCCCAAGCGCATATAAAAATGTTACAGGATAAAAGCAGCCTTTTTAAATAAAATATATACGTCTAAAACATCACTTTAAATAAACCTTCGTGTCTTTTGAAATAATTATTCTACGATTGTGTGTAATAAGATTTATTATTATGTGTATTGATTTTTCTTTTACTCCTTCACTTTATACATAATAAAGGGGCTTGCTCCCTAAAGACACCAATTATATAGTGTATAAAGCATTGAGTGTCTACATGTCACAGTCATCTAATGCTCATCTATTATTGGCTGGTAATTCCTGTTTCACCCTGTACTTAACTGTACTTTAAAAAAATGTTATAAGAAAAACATAAATTCTGGTATAAATAGTCTCGTTAGATGGTTTAAGATTACGGTCTCTATCAGTAACGAAAGAAGTTTATCTAGAACAACTTAGAATATTTTCATTGTTTCAATTTTTCCGAACTACTCATAAAAAGTTTTATTATTATATAATCTACTTATACTAGTGCTCTTGCTACGCATTAATTTATATTATGCAAATCAAAAAGTAGCTAAAATATATAGAAAATACGAGTCAATACCTTAGAAAAGAGAATAATTAAACATCGTCATTGAAATATTATTATTAAGTAAAAAAAAATACTCTTACACTCAGTAGAAGTCATAATATTCAGACTTTTAGTCGTGTACATAAATATTAGAGTATATATTGTCATTACTGCAGCCTCCAGTGGCACAGCGGTATGTCTGGGGACTTACAACGCTAAAAACCAGGTTTCGATACCCGTGGTGGGCAGAGCACAGATAACCCATTGTATAGCTTTGTGCATAATTACAAACAAACAAACCTTACTGTGAAAATGAAAATATTAATTGCATATCTTACATTGTCTTTTAATTACGTGTAAATTTTGCCATAAAAATATTTCAATAGTTTTTCAAACATAAATCTCTTCATGAAAAGTAAATTGCCCGGCAAGGCCAGGTGGTTAAGACGCTTGACTCGCAAACTAAGGATCGCGGGCTCGAATCCCCATCCCACCAAACATGCTCGCCCCTTCAGGCGTGGGGACATTATAATGTTACGGTCAACCCCACTATTCGTTGGTAAAAGAGTAGCCCTAGAGTTGGTGGTGGGTGGTGATGATTAGTTGCCTTCCCCTCTAATCTTTCACTGCTAAATTAGGGGTGGCTAGCGCAGAAAGTCCTCGTGTAGCTTTGCGCGAAATTCAAACAAACAAAAAATAAATATTGTTTCTCGAATCGTTATCCTTTCAAACGAGGATTTTGAAATTTCAAAACCAAGGTTTTATTATCTTTTGTTATGTTTTGTGTAGTCTCTAAATACTGACTGACTGAAAAACTTAACTTAGATGTTTTATACTGTACATGGTAATGTGCTATTGATAAAAATAAGTTGTACTAAAATCGCACATTTATCTTCTTTTCATTTTTAGTGCATTATTTTGACCGAAATTTATGGTTTCGATAAATATCACTACTATGATAAAATAACATTCTAAAACTGTTATATCCAAACAGAGCTAAAACAAAGATACAAAGAATGACAACTTTTTATTTTCTGTTTGTATCGGGGTCATCCAATAATGAGTAAAATGAACGTACAAGGTAACGGTAAGTTAGAAAATTGGTTTTATTTCCTGTAGACTATCATTAGATTATATCCAACAAATGTACAACAATAATGTTGATAGTGTAGGCAACCAGACATCACGTGTTAACTTAGTCCTCGTTAAGTAAGATAGATACATTTCCTTGATTGTTTAGTAAGTTTTATTATACCAGTTGGATAAAATTTAGGTATTGTGTTTAGAAGATAATTGCGTAAACTGCTTAATGAAGATTGAATGTCTAGAAGTGATATTTATTCAGATGAAGATTAAATGAATCAAAATGATGGAAGTCGCTCGGTGATAAATCAGATGGATGAGAAATGGCCTTCCGGACTTCTGAATTGCAGTCATTAACACGACGAGAAATATAAATCCTAATATTTTTATGTTGCAGAAAAACGTCTCCCAGTTTGATGTTAAAACGTTTAGACAGAGAACAAGTAAAAGGGTAGTGAATGCGTATAGCCATTTCAGTTTCTTTAGCTAAAAACTTGATTACAACAATTTTTTTCAAAATCGATGTCACTTGCAGCTGTCACTTCGTTATTATGTTGTACACCACCTATCGTAAAAACACATAATAACAAGCGACGTCGGTAAAGAAGACGGTTTTTGACCTATTAAAATTATCGCTCATTGGCAGCAAGTTTTTATGGGAAAAAGGTCCCATTTATTTTTAAAGATCTTTTGTATTAAAAAAAAACAACAACAAAAATAATGGTGGTTATCTATAAAAGTTTCTATCTAGTTCTGTCTTTAAGACAAATGCTATCTTTCTAGAATACTAGCGCCATGTTTGCAAAGAGGATACACATCTCTTTTATCTCATATGCAGATTACAGCTATGGAGTTTTAAAAAAAGTATGAGAAGGTTTAGAAATTCATTTGTCCAGATAACCATTAAGTAAATAGCAGGAGATTCATAATCAACGTATTTGGATTAAAACAAAATAACACCTTTATCATTTTTTTTACAGTTAAAATGTTTCGAATAAGGATAGAATTTCACCTGTATCAAGTATCTCGATTACAACGTTATTTTGTCTTAAATTTCAAATAAACATTTCAGATAAGATGCATTATTCATCCTGAATTTTCAATCTGGGTTGTTTGAAATGAAAGTTTTCGTGTTATCACGTACATGTACCACTATATATTCTGTACATTCCGACTTTAAACAGGACAATAAGGGAACGAGATTTGGATAAGTCTTCATCATCAGTGGGGGAAAAAAAGAAATATCTTGATCAATGCATGAAAACAAACCTTTTGAATTTAATCTAAACAACCCTGATAGGATCAGATATTCATGCTTAAATATTTTAACTGCTGTGCATAGAAGGAAAGAATAATGTGACATTAAATACTTTATAGGAATTTTATCACAAAGACTTATCTAAATATAAAAATAAATATATGCGTTTTACTCGCTTACATTATGATAGAAACTAGCCAAGAGCGATATCCTATCTGATCAAACTTTTTAAAGCTCTTTAAACTGATTTGACTACGACAGCGATCACGGCTCAAAATCAATAAATTGTTTTGTTAAATATAAAAATACTATTTCTTGAGCTTTAATGTTGGAAATAAAAAATAAACAACATAATGTTGAAAATACCAGCAAAAGCTTTAACGAAAGAATGAGATATATACATGAGCAAATATTTAGCAAGATAAGCATGAACGAAATTTCTTGTCTTGGAACTATATGTAGTTTAAGATTTAATCCTTCCTTTTTGTCATCTCATTTCTCTAAGTTTTTGAACTGTAAACAATTGAACAATGTTTTGAAAATGTAAGTAAAACTATATGAAGTTATAGGTATTTAAAAGTAAAAAATTGTAAGTTGTTCTTTGTTTTTCAGGTACTTTGTATATAAATTTACCAACTTTATGATGAAGTATTACTGTTATAATTATACAAGTGAAATTTACTGTTTACAGTACATTGTGATTTTTCCAGCATCCACAAGAATACAATACTTGTGCAAGGAAACAGAAAAGAGGCTTATAAATTCATGTTATTATATATATATATATATATATTGTCAATACTTTTATTCATATCAGTAACACTTGCAGAAATTACATATATAGTCATATGAAAACCGGAATTTTAACTATAGTCATTAAATGTTCTTGAGGCATATTTCAGTTTCTTGTTGTTGTTTTTTCAATTTCAGCAATAATACGAAATAGATATTACTTTTCATTTCTGCCAAAGTTAAGACTTTCTTATCTTGAAATGTATTATTTTATTCTATGAATATTTACAGTAAGAAAATGGTTTGTAGCAATTACTAATTCACTCTGTGAAATTCAAATGAGATAAAATGTTTTTTTTTCTTACTAGGAAGATTACTTTGATCATTTTATTTTCGTTTGAACAGAATGCAATTACCTATCTCAGGTATTATTATTCACGATGATCAGTCAACTATGTTATTCCTCTCTGCCTTACTCAGATTCTCCATAAAATAATAAAGTAACTCCCGATGAAAAAACATATTGTACAGAATACATGAGAAATTCATTAAAAGGTATTTTTACATCACAGTATGCTGATAGTAGTTATCCCGTCACCCGCGTGCCTCGCCACCAGAGGGCGCGATACGCGTGTTGACCTCAGGTAGTGGGGAGGGGAGGGAAGAGGTAGATATGATGATGTCACCAAAGACTATGTTATTATAATTACACAAAGTGTCACCAGAGAGCATATTGCTAGGTCACTATGGCAGACAGACATGAGATCAGAGAAAATGACGTCCATGAAGTGGATGAACGTGTTTCAACATGTAATCAATGGATAGAATTATTTATGATCTACAATTGCTTTCTGTATAAAACACTAATTCATTAGTTATATATTTAATCATACTCTTTTGCATTTCCTTACCTTTTATATACAAATCACTTATTGCCTGAAAAGGACGCTTATCTAACATTCAAACTTATGACAATCTTATTGTTTATTTTTTTTACAATTTACTAGTTTGTCTTTATCCATATAATTATGTTTTTGACAAAATGTTGTTTCTTATTATCAAGGACAAGAAAATACACAACTGATTTTGATTTAACACCTTCTGATTATAGTTTTAGTTTCTATATTTAAGCATACTTTTTACAATTGTTGTCATGAAAAGGGTGCAAAAACTCTTATTTCAATGAGACAACTATTATAATATACATATTATCCATTATTTGAGTGAGGCAGTGTAAATTATTTATTGTCGTGAAAAGGACGTTGATTTAACATTCAAACTTACAACAATCTTATTGTTTCACTAGTTTGTCTTTATCCATATAATTATGTTCTTGACAAAATATTGTTTCTTACCATAAAGGATAAAAATATACAACCCATTTTGATTCAAGATACTGATTATAGTTTTAGTTTTTATATTTAAGCATACTTTTTACAATTGTTCTCATAAAAAGAGTGCAAAAACTCTTATTTTTATATAGCATAGAACTGCTAAAGTTATTGTAACGTACACTCCGGATATCAGAAATTAAGCTACTCAAGGGCTATCTGCGCTAACCATTCCTAATTTTCTAGTGACAGACAGACTATCTACCGCCCGCCATCTCTAGTTGCTGCTCTTTTAGCAGAATATAGTCATACTTACTATCACATTATAAAGCCCCCCCCCCCCCCAAGCCCGAGCATGTTTATCGACGAGTTTCAATCGAGCAATCCTCAGATTGCGAGTCGAGCGTCCTAACCACTAGGTTATGCAAAGCCCCACGTTTCGTGATAAGGGATTGGCTTTCACTCCTATGACGTACCCACTGATTAAAGTGCGGGGAATATTTTGTGGTATCGCATGGACTCGATAGAATACGATTGGAAATTACAGTATATAATGTTTATACACCTATTAGCACTATTATTGTAGTGCGTTTCAATTATAAGTCACTACGCAGTTCGCCAGCTTTTGTACAAGTCATACACTTGGTAATCAAACTCTGAAAACCCCTTCAAACGTTATTTTGATTAAAACTTCAGTGTGCTGGTTTTAGCGTTTTCTAAAGCCTTCTAACCAACAGCACTTCAATAACTTCAATCTCTGTCCATCATCATATTCTGAACATTTATGTTATTTAAATACATTTTGTGGTCATCTCATCCTCTCTTAGCGACCGGAAACTACAAAACTCGCGTTAATTCTATCGCCGTTCAAGCGAGAGATATACAATCATGATTCCTTCCATGGCTTCTGCTTCTTAAATACCTGTTAAATCACAAGAGTTTCGTTCTTCGTACAACTTTGTATCATAATATTGAACATGCATTTTCCGTTATACCTATATAGTTGACCCGAGACCGACACTGGCTGTGTCTATTCATCGTACTTGAATGAAGTATATTTGTGTGGTCTGATTTGTTTCGGAAATTCTCGCAAAGCTACACATCAGATATCTGTGCTAGCCGTCTCTAATTTTGAACTGGTGGTGATATAGCCTCCACACTTGTTTATCATCCAAAACTATGGACGACTTTGTGTAGCATTTCGCGGAATTCTAAAACAAAGAAAGAAAACTTTTTTAAAACGGAAGTTTAAAAACTTTCAAAATAAATAATTCCCTTTTATTTTGCCTTCTCTCAAATTACGAATTATGAATATTGTCAGTGATAGCGTTTCCTCTATAAACGGCAGTATTTTTTTGACAGTTACATGTCTCAACGTTCTGGGAAGAACCCTTACACAGACAAACTAAGCCTTGATATTTGGTAACGTTGGTTGTTTTACTGTGAAAGCTTGTATGATTGGTTGACCAGATCAAAGTTGTTCTTTCCGTCTTGGATTAAACATTATATTTTATTTAGTTTCTTTTGGCATTGTCATCACTTTCTTATACCCTACACTTATTTCCATACATCACAAAGACTTGCTTTTAAACAGGGTTATTCATTGTTGAAGAGAAATTCGGTAAATTATTTTCGAATTTTAGTGTGTCACAATGTATATTAGATAAAATACTTACGAAAATATAATACCATGATTACATTTAAATTTCAGATAAAACAGAGATAGATTTTATTTCTTCAATTAAGTATACTTATGAATAAAAACAAGCACGCGATGTGAAAAACGAAGGAAATAGAAAACGTCGTGATTCACTTTCGTGATAGTCCACCTGGAAGAAGTCCAGATAAGAGGTTCTAGAGAATTAAGCTGGAATTCAGCGATGTTGTTTTCGTGGTAATTGATCGAAGTTTTTATTCCAATGGCGGATTTCGAGGATTAGTACTTAAGCTTATAGGAGAAAGTTAATCCTTATAACTTGGACATAGCGAGGATTTATGTGGATTTACACAACCCATTAATGAAGGAAAGTCTACTCATTAAAATAGCTCTTGAAGTAAAAAAAAAAAAACGTTTTATATTCCTACGAAAGAAGATTACTTGTGGCTATATATATACAAGCACAAACATTAAGCTTCACTTTACCAATAGCGTGTATTTTCAGTTACAGGTTTGTCAAAAAGAAAAACTATTTGCTTGAAAAATATTTATGTGAGAAGTTTTCAGTTTTTTATGGTAAATTAGAAATTACACTATTTCTAAAATATACACCAAAATGTCCTGTTTTCTGGTTTAACAGTAATCTTTAGTAAAAGTCTGAATTGGTTTGAATATCGCGCAAAGCTACACGAGAACTATCTGCGCTAGCCGTCCCTAATTTAGCAGTGTAAGACTAAAGGGAAGGCAGCTAGTCATCACTGTCCACCGCCAACTATTGGGCTACTCTTTTTTACCAACGAATAGTGGGATTGACCGTCACTGAAAGGGCGAACATGTTTGGTGTAACTGGAATTCGAACCCGCGATCCTCAGATTGGGAGTCGAGCGCCCTAACCACCTGGCCATACCGGGCCAAAACTCTGGAAATATCATTATCCTAATCTAATGCTACCAAAATTTCACTAACAAAAGATATATCACCAAAGAGGTTTTTGATATGTGAACATGAAAAAATGTGGTTATAACTGGTAAAAATTCAAAAGATAATGATAAGATATCCCGAAACTGGACCATCTTGTATTCATAGAGGCTATTGATGTTCCGAAACTGGACCATCTTTTATTCATAGAGGCTATTGATGTTCCGAAACTGGACCATCTTATATTCATAGAGGCTATTGATGCTCCGAACTGGACCATCTTATATTCATAGAGGC
>NW_013665682.1:262078-263544 GCF_000517525.1 Limulus polyphemus
TTATATTTTTCATTTGTGTAACAATATATGTGTAAATATACTGAATTTACATGAGACATCACACTAAAGACATGTCACTACCTAAATGATTCAATGCAAACTAATCATGTAAGATTTCAGTTAGTAAGCTCACAAAAACTACTTTATTGACTATTTCAAAGCAGATATTTCTTCACATATATTTTGAAACTGTTACAGTAACAGCTTAGTCTTTTATGATAAATTACATTTCCTGAATATCAGTTTCTAATGATATGTGCAACATAGCTTTATCTTTCTCAGGCTGTAGTAGTCCTGAAAAGGGCCTTTAAATTTCATGTGTTTAAACTAAATTGTTGTTTTTTGTTTTTTTTCAGAAGAATAATAGCCTTCTTCTTCAATACGAATCCTCATTTGAAATATGTTATGTTTATTTTGGCCCAGTGAGATAGTAATTAGGAAATATTTAAATGTTCAATTATATGACTGTGTATGTTTGTTTTAAAATTTCGTACAAAGCTACACGAATGCTATCTGCACCAGCCGTCCCTAATTTAGCAGTGATAGAGGGAAGGTAGCTAGTCATCACCAACCGTCAACTCTTTCACCAACAAGTAGTGGGCTTGACCGTCATATTTTAACAACCCCATGGCTAAAATGGCGAGCATGGCCCTAACCACCATGACTGTGTAAATAAAACAAATCTCTATAAACAAAATAAATAGAATACTCGCCAAAATGATTTGTATGGAAATGTTGATTACATCATTATACATTTTGAAAATATTTACCACAAAGTATACACTTCGTGAACCTATAACATCATCATCTCTACCCCCTTCCCTCCCCATTGCCTGAGGTCGACACGTGTATGGCCCTCTATCTGATGGCGAGGCACGCGGGTGATCGGGTATCTACTGTCGATTCTTTGGAGCACAACTTTGTTTACACCAGATCTCAACATGATTGTAGAATATTTTAAATAGTGGAAAAACCAACTCAGCGCCAGGTCGCGTAATTCATAAGGTTTCACTGCATCCTTAAGTATGCATATCATGCGTGCTTCAATAGGATTGACCCTAATGTTCACTGTGTCCATAAACTCATATATTTGGTGTGTTGTGCTTTGCTTTATTAGTGTGAATATACAACAGCTTGCTGGTAAAAGTGATCTATATAAGTGCAAAAAATACTTCGAAATATATCTTTGTAAAGCACCTTTAGCGTGTGTGTGAGCGTTCTAGAAAAGAACAGGTCTAAGTTCTGCATGAAACAGATTATCTGGTATAAGAAAAAGAACTGCTAAAGTTATTGTAACGTACACTCTGGATATCAGAAATTAAGCTACTCAAGGGCTATCTGCGCTAACCATTCCTAATTTTCAAGTGACAGACAGACTATCTACCGCCCGCCATCTCTAGTTGCTGCTCTTTTAGCAGAAGATAGTCATACTTACTATCACATTATAAAGCCCCCTCCCCAAGGCT
>NW_013665682.1:264544-271849 GCF_000517525.1 Limulus polyphemus
AACTATATTCATATAGCGTAGTGATGCTCCGAACTGGTACCATCTATATTCATAGGGCTATGATGCTCGAACTGGACCATCTTATATTCATAGTAGGCTATTGATGCTCCGAAACTGGACCATCTTATATTCATAGAGGCTATTGATGCTCCGAAACTGGACCATCTTATATTCATAGAGGCTATTGATGCTCCGAAACTGGACCATCTTATATTCATAGAGGCTATTGATGCTCCGAAACTGGACCATCTTATATTCATAGAGGCTATTGATGCTCCGAAACTGGACCATCTTATATTCATAGAGGCTATTGATGTTCCGAAACTAGACCATCTTATATTCATAGAGGCTATTGATGCTCCGAAACTGGACCATCTTATATTCATAGAGGCTATTGATGTTCCGAAACTGGACCATCTTATATTCATAGAGGCTATTGATGTTCCGAAACTGAACCATCTTATATTCATAGAGAACGCGATTTTGATGCAAAGTGATAGGAACCATGTACCCTTGAATTTAGAGACCAGTATATTTGCAAATAAGTCACGCCTGGTCAATTGTAAACTTTAAAACTAGATTTTGGGGAATTTGTTTAATGAATCCTAGCTCTAGACATTGTCTCACAAGTGAATAAATTACAGACTCTTGTCGGTTCGAACAGTAAAATGAACTTATGTAAGAATATTCGTTAGAAAACATTTAAAACGTGTGTGTTTATATCGATTGTTCAATTGAATTATAGTTCTCACAAGTCTGTGTTCGGGGAAAATATTTTGTGTCTTTATGAAACAATGCAACTTTTTTCTCAGTGTATCGTAGATAATTGCTTGGAGAGTAAAGTAATATTTTTTTTGCATATTACATAATGATCCCTCTAGTTGTAGTTACAGTACGTTTTCTAATTTACTGAACTTAACGAGATATTTGTGTATGTTTTAGTAATGTTGTTGATAACAAATTATATCAAACAAACAATGTTCCAATTGTTAACGTTTTTAAAAATGTTATTTGCATAACATTATAGTTTGATGTTTTCACATATTTTCATTACAGCTCTTTTAAGAAACATATGCATAGCTATTCCTAATCTAGAACTGTTGACCAGAGAAAAAGTAACAAGTCAACAGCAGCTGACGCTTACGCAACTGCACTTTACTAAACAGCGGGATTGTCTGCCACTTTTATAACACTTTCACAACTGAAAGTGCGGTGCGTGATCAGCACTATATCGCAGGTTCGAACCTTAGTCCTATCGTCAGCAGCCCGACACGCTAACCAGTAGGTCGCACCCCACCCACGTGAAAAATGATCTATATTCCAGAAGTGCTCGGTTTACAGAAGTTTTTTTTGTGATTCATCTAATTATTAACCATATATGTGATTCTTTAGTTTCACAAATGTCCATTAATGATGAATATCTTACTACCTATCTTATATTACTCGGAGAGGAGAATAAACATATAGACATTGTAGCTTTCGGTCTATTTTTGTTGCTTTTATTTCGAACATCTGTTGTGATGTTCATCAGGCTTTTCCTTTTTTTAACTCATGTGTTTATTACATAATCCTATTAGTATCTAATCAAACTGATAAAGTTGAACCTAAGTTTTTATAACAGTTATCTAATAAGTACTTCAATGTATCTGTGGTGTTATTTAATATATCATTTATTCACTTTGTTACATATAGTTTTATGACATTTTATTAAAAGCATTTTAAACAATGCCATGTTCCAACCAGAAGTCCATCTCACAGAAGTAGGTTCTTCTCACAAAAAACAAAAAACAAAAAACTTTTGGACGATTTTATGTTTGTTTCTTAACCATGAGTTGGCAAAAACCTATGTGTGTTTGTGTGTTCGTTTATAACTGGCAAGCGACTGAACCGATTTTCACTAAATCATGTACATTTAGAGGCTCCCAAAAATAGGCATAGTGGTCGGCGTTCGGATATGCACCTCCTACATTTCCCTCTGTGGGGCTCCTATTTCTTTCCTGTGCATTATGTCCGCTTATAACTGGCGAACCGCTGGACCGATTGTCATCAAATCTGAAACTTGCTCCTAGTCTTCTCAGGGAATTACCTAGGGGTAGGGTCGTTTTGGATCTTATTCTCGTATTTTGAACAGCTACATTAGATATATATATTGTATACATTAGTCAACCATAGAATCCAGTACACCGGAGGGACAGCGGTACGTTTACAGACTTACAACGCTAAGATCCTGAGTTCAATTCTCCGCAGTGGACACAGCAAATAACCCAGTGTGGCTTTGAATCAAACAACCATCAATCCATAGAATCAAATAACGAACCTAATTTATCGATTTAATCTAATAGTTCATTTTTTAGGATTAATAAATTTTTGAACATTTTATTCCCATTGACCTAATGTGTAACGAAATCTATTAAAGTAGTTTTTATAGTTAAGAAAAATCTAGTGGATTTCATTCCGGTTTCCTTTTTCTTTTCTATTTCTAAAGTCACGGTGAGATTTTCTAAGATGTATTAATCTGTTATTTGATGAGGGGTTCTCAAGTTTCATTTTATATGTTTTTAATGGATTTATTGATCGCATAACTATTTCTTCGAAATTTATCATTCTAGCAGTTGTTTATTTTATCAAGTATATTAATTTTAAATTATTTAATGTTGCACTTTTTCTTTCTAATTTCGTGTAAAATGTTTTATCTATATTATTCGTAATATTATTTTCAGTGCATCTAAAGATGGAGACTTGAAATATGAGATTATAGCCAAACATATACAAACGGTTGAGTAGGTGACATCAAATTGTTTTAATATAACTTGGCAGGCATTGCCAATATAAAGTCGCGGTGGACCAACATGTATCAGAACTACGTTTTAACACAATTTGGTGTTTCGTAGTTAGTGTACTGCCACAGAAAATTAATCGATTTTGATATGGCATACACTCGGTTCATAGAAGTATTCAGATTGGAGATTTAGGATTTCCAAAGCTAGGGTATCCCTTTTGCTTAATGATATTGGAAAACAAAGTAAGACTATGGATCAACTTGGGGTACCAATATTATCCAAAAAAAGAGAACTGCTACATTTGTACCTCCTTGGTAAGTAAAGTGCAGCGTTTTGTAACAGGAGATAATCTAAGTACACAAAGTTTAGTGGTAAAAGCTGTACGTGCCCCAGAAGACAGTACGTAACATAATCATATGAAAAATGAGGCCAATAGGGTATTGGTGCACAGTGACAAGACTTCCGATCATACTTCCCGTTCAGCTGGCACATGAAACGGGTATTCATGCAATTCCATGCAAAGACATATCGATCAAGTCACCAGACGCTGCTGCTATGAATTTCTGGAAAACTGTCGTCCTTGTGCACTGGAGGAACAATGGAAAGGAAGCGGAAAAGAGTGATGTGCTTTAGAAATGATAGTTTTACGTAGGAGTTTTTTGCAATAAAACTACACTGGAGGGCTACTGTCAAAATTCACTGTTGTCAGGTAGAATTTTACCAGAAAAGGTGGCATGAACTGTAATGAAGACCATCGTGAGGCTCCAAAATATTTTTAATATAACGGATTCATACGCTGTACAATCAATTCCAGAAGCCCGAAACGCGTCCCCAAACTGTCTCAGGTGGATTAAGGTCGTTTGCAATATTCAAAATAAATATGCAGTTTCACTTAAACTAACTGTTCTATTTTATAAGCTTTATATCTTTTAATTTTTTGCGTAACTTACCATAATACAGAGAAAATCAATAAATGTTCCTTGTTTTATATGCATTTGCTTTGGTTAGTTGTAAAGAAGTAAGCTGAAGAGTTACGAGTGAAAATAATGGCAGAATAAGTCTTAAATGTAATGACTTGTCCATATTTGGAGAAGAAAGTTATACTAACTCAGCTACAATTTCAAGCACTATAAGAGGAGGAAGTGATAAAAGAAAGCTAAATAGTCTGGATAAGTTTAAGAATTATTGGCACGCTATAACACTTTATGACCAAATGATAAACTATACTGGCAAACACGTAATATAGAAATGACAAAATAAAAAGTAGCTTTAAGGGTTAAGCAGTAAAAGATTTGATAATTTAGAAAACGATTTAAAGATACTGAAAATAATTATTTCTCTTTACCGATCAAGCTGCTGACAAACATTGATTCAAATACGGACATCTGATACAACTTTGAAACAATAAGCTTCAATTAACCTAACTACAGATACATTAAAACTGTTATGGTCAAAACTACACACACACACACACACACAAACGAAATTAGCATGGCGTCAAACGAATATCTAAGGTTGAGTTGCTTTTGTTTACGGCTTTATTTCGAGGATATAAGAAACTGTCATAACTCTTATTGATCTTCGTTATGGTGTTTAGCTATAACCATTTTCATTAACTGAACAATACGTTCAATGGAAAGGTTTAAATATCGTCAAAATATCACCAATTATAAATAAAAGTTTTTCATACACATACCTACGGTTGTGTGTTTTCTACAGTTATACGTTCTGATATCTCGACATTTGATAGTTAAAACGTAGACGATAAATTAATGAATGATTTTACAATAGGAACACTAGCCATTGTCCTTATCTGTAGCAGATTGCCTGACACTTCGTAAGAGATTGCTTTCAGTGGAAAACTCGTTTGTACAATTTCAAATTCATTTCTAGAACAAATACGCCCATTTTGGACTAAAGTGTGTTACTAGTTTATTTGTTTGCTTATTACATTTTTGTATATAGATAATTTGATCTTTCTCATTAATTAAAGATGTTTTGGTAGTCAAGATAGATAAATATAGTTCTATGTTTACTTGAAAGTTCAGGTGTGGGCAACTGGTTAGCGTGCTCGAACTGTGAATCTAAAGATCCACGGTTCGCAACCCGTTACCACACTTTAGACCTTGATGTGTTATAAGAGTGGCGGTCAAATCCCCTTAATTAATCAAACAAAATTAGCGCAAGAGTGACTGTGGTTGCTTTTGGCTATCAGTCTTTCCTCTAGTTTACCAGTTCAAAATTAGATATGGCTTTGCATAGATAATCCTTTGTTTATCTTTGTGCGATGTTCTGAAACAAACGAAAGCTTCATAAAATAACACAAGAAAAAGACAATATGCGATTCAAGAGGGCACACAAATACTTTTCACAGTATATCCCGTTTGCGTTTTTTTTTCTCTCTTCTTTTGCTGTTGTTGTTGTTGTTTTGTAAACGAAATTTTATTGGGGAATCTTGAATAATCCACGTTCTTTTGGAATATGATCTCCGTTACATTTATGATTTCATTAGGAGTTATGGACCGGTCAGAATGAAACTAGTATCTTGAAACAATGACAACTTTTAAAATTGTTAAATCGGCATCTTTGTTGATTTAATGATTAATGAGACGCTGAACAGCAGAAACTGAGACTAATGAAAACGTTAGCCCTCTAGCGTATTTATAAATTGAAAACGAAACAACTTCATTGATGAGCATTCAAAACCCTTCTAAATCATTTAAAAACAAGGCATTTATGACTATAAAACGTGACAAGTTATAAGAGCTCGATCTGAGCGCAAAATGCACCCAAGGCTATAAACGTCGACAATGGTACCAAAGCGTTTTTCTTACCTACTGATAGTTGATATAGTGTTTTCGCTCCACTGATATAAGACAGGTTAGTTTAAAGCACAATGAAAGTTAAAGACATCATGAAGATATATTAAACTTCTCAATCTTCATCATCACAACTTTTACGACAGTTTGACATCATCATGACCAGCACTTTATAGTTGATGATTTCCCATTACTACCCATTCATCATAGAATATACTCAGATATATTTTTACATGACGACAAAACAATGAATTTACTCGCCTCATGCATTGTTTTGATTAATTTAAACGAGTTCAAACTTAATGTAATTTTGAACTTCTATATTTCATAAAGCTAATAATCAAATACTTGTCATTTTCTCTTTAAGACATCCACCTTTTCCCGTTTTCTTCGAATCGTTAATGAAAAATATAATTGTGTACTATTAAAGCAACCAAACACCTTTTTGGATAAAGAAGCTTGCATGTATGAGTAAGCAGACAAAGAATAAACTATTTAGTCACCAAAATAAGATAAAACAAACGTTTTATTTCATTATCGAAGATTTATTTAACTGTAGTATTAAGTATTACTTTTCGATATTACTATTCTAGATATCCTAACGATTTCATCCATCAAAGTTCGAATAATTTACTTGTACAGTTTAATTATTAAAACATACGAGTTTATTTCTATAGGCCCGGCATGACCAGGTGGTTAGGGCGCTCGACTCTCAACCTGCGGGTCGCGGGTTCGAATCCCCGTTACACCAAACATGCTCGCCCTTTCAGCCGTGGGGGTCAATCCCACTATTCGTTGGTAAAAGAGTAGCCCAAGAGTTGGTGGTGGATGGTGATGACTAGGAAGCTGCCTTCCCTCCAGTCTTACACTGCTAAATTAGGGACGGTTAGCGCAGATAGCCCTAGTGTAGCTTTGCGCGAAATTCAAAAACAAACAAATTATTTCTATAACTAATATTGTAAATTCAATTTTTTAACTGAATTAATTTTGTTTAAACAGCCTCAAGAAAAATGACAGCGTCGTGATTGCATAAAATATTAAAAAAATAGTTAAGGTTATATTCAATAATTTTATAAAGTTAATTGCAGTAATCTGGTTGTTCAAAGGAGGGTATTTTGTTAAGCACCTTTATACACAGCGTATGAAGTAGCGTAGAAGTAAGGAAAGTCAGTGTAAAACGCATGCTACGGACGGGAAGTCAACAAGGTGAATATTCAACACATCCTATGGTAAGGAAATATAAAGAATGAACGAGCAATGTCTTTGTTAGTCAGGTGCGTAGAAGAGTAGATGTATTGAGCATTACGTAGAGAAAATATGCGTTTAACTCTAGCGCATTTAGATATGACGTCAAGAGGATTGACAAACAAGGCTGTCGAGCTCCTCTAGTAATGAAGACGTTTAGAAAACATATTTCCGGGTGAACTTATAGTCGAGGATGGAGTAAAAAGATTGGCTCCCATCCAGTTGCTGGCAATTAGAGAAAGAAAGGTTGAGAGTGCATCCAGTAGTGAGATAAGATGAACAGTGCATACAGCAGCTTAAAAACTAGCTGTAAAGACGTTCAGTGATCAATAGAGTAAATGTACAACGTATTAAGCAGTTAGTAAGCTCAGGGAATAAATTTGCAGTGCATCCAGTATGTAGAGAATTGTGTTTGTTTGTTTGTTTTGGAATTTCGCGCAAAGCTACACGAGGGCTATCTG
>NW_013665682.1:272082-276367 GCF_000517525.1 Limulus polyphemus
TGGTGGGATGCGGATTCGAACCGCGACCCTCAGATTGTGAGTCGAGCGCCTTATCCACCTGGCCATGCCGGGCACAGAGAATTGTGAAATTGGATGGATGCACGGTGAGTTCATTTAGGTAGAGAACTGTGGGTTCATTTAGAGAGTGGCTGTGCAAAGTACTCAGCTGGGTGTACAGCGAATAAATGGAGTACATAGAGAATATTTATGAAATGAATGTAAAGAGGTTGAATCTATTAAGTATTCAGTAATCAAGGGAATTAGTAGAGTAGATGTAGAGGGCAAGGTTTTTTTTACCTATTTCAATGTTACATGCTCATAAGGGAGACAAATTACACATCTTTTTTATGTCTTGAAAGTGTGATTATAAGTAAGTGTCCTGAGAAATAGGCATGCAATAAAATCAGTGTTTTTATACTTAATTAACAATTATACATGTTTCATATTAATTTCAAGTCTTGGAAATAAATGCGAGGTAATACTTTTTGCAATCTCAGAACATTATCATTAGTGAAATATTTCAGGCAAATATCTCTGAAGCAATTCATGTTAATATGAAAAGTATTAAGCTTATTTGTTGTTAAGCGCAAGGCTACACAAAAAGCCATCTGTGCTCTGACCACCGCGGTTATCAAAACTCAATTATTAGTATTATAAGCCCTCGAGCTTACCCTTGACTAGTGGTAAGCGAGAGGTAAGTAATTATACAACATTACATATGTTTGTGTTTGATTCTAATGATAAACTTGGTATTGAGAAAGTTGTATATCCATAAGCGTGGCACTGAAAGAGCTAAAAAGTTCTTAAACGTTAATGTCAGTTTCGAATAACTCATTATGCATATGTTCGATTTAATAAGCATAATAAAAACAACTTACTTTGGTGTTCATGAATCATCAAAATTTAAGATTACGTTTTGGAACTTCGTATAAAATGAACACATAAGAATGGAGTCTGGCATTTAACGGCTGGTTATAAAATGCAGCAAAAAATAGGATCACATCAAGTGACTAGGTATAAAACAAGTAATACTTAAATAGAGGATAAAATATTGTAGCTGGGTGTAGTAAAAATGGGTATTCACATTGTATAGATGAGTGTAAAATTTCGAAATGGAAGTACATAAAATTATGTTTCAAAAGTATATAAATGACAGATCGAGACTCGTATTTTATTTGTTGTAAAAATAAGACCGGAACAAAGTATGCCTGATAAAATTCTGAAATACTATTTGATGTCTACTAATACTCCAGTTACCTCAGTAAATTGTAAGACTTTATACTGAAGTTTTACTCCTCTTTACAAAGGCTTATGCAAAACTAGACTTAAGAATTTTTCATAAGTATCATATTTTGCTAGAACAATTTTTGATGTATAATTCTATAAGTTTCAAAAATCAGATAGATCTTTATTAAGGATATACAGTATTAGAAATAATTGTGGAGAGGAGAGGAAAAAAGGATATAACAGGTTAATTTTTAAGGAATGTCAACTAGTTTTAAGAGGGATTTATCAGTATCACATTTTGCTAGAACAATTTTTAATGTATAATTCTAAAGGTTTCAAAAATCGGAGAGTTCTTTACAGTATTAGAAATAATTGTGGAAAAATGAGAGAGAAAAGAGGGAGATATAAAAGGTTAATTTTTAAGGAATGTTATCCTTTTATCATAAGAAAATGAGCTATCCCAGAATACAGAATTGAAGCACCACCTGACAATCAAGTATAAATCAAAGTTTGTCTGGTCAAAGATGCCCCAAGCGAAAAATTGCAGCAAACTTCCATATTTCATTAGAAGCTGTACTCAAGGCTACAAAGAGATTACGTTAATATTGCACTGATAATAACAGAAGTAATGGAGGTTGAAAAGTAATGTTACGTACCTCAGGGTACGTTATATACGAGATAGGTGATGGTTGAGAAGAGATCGTGTTATAAATAAAATTGTGAATGTTACTTCGAGAACATCAATATAAACGTTAGCTCAGAATGTTTCTCGATGGACGTGTATGTACCTACTCAAAAAAGTTAACCAAACCAAAAAGTTGAAAAGAGCATTAGGCTACAAACAGTGGAATGTGAAAAGTGGATAAGGAATAGTGAGGTAAGACTATCTCCTTCGCTAAAACGGCCATCCCTGTATAGAATAAGTTATAACATACAACCATCAGAATGAATTATATTGTTCACGTGACCCCGTGAATTAATATACTGACGGACAGACGTGACATGATTTTTTTCCCTTTTGGACAACTTTGATCTAAGATAAGGACGTTGATTTTTTTTATGGTTACAAGTTGCAAATTTCAGGTAATTTCACTTTGTTGATTTTAACCAATGAGGATTCATAGACAGTCGAAAATGCCATAAAAGAAATACAGCTGAACTTAACTGATTTTTTTTATAACATGCAATTGCTTTACGATAGGCGGTTTAGAACAAAATACCTCCTTCCCATGGGACCGTCTTACTCCCAACCAATGATGCATATTTTCGTCATAGGCTCTGCTTCTTTTGCTCCATTGTATTAGATAATGTGCAACTTCTATACAGCCTTCACCATCTGCTGGAAGCATTTAAATACATTTATTATAAAGGGGTCATTTTAACCTAACTTGGGCGTCCGTTTTATTGAACCTTATAGGTAAAACGGATTCCAGCCATAAAAATCACACTTTTGAATATTTGAAAAAGTATATGTCTTATCTTTTTTAACAATGAATGCAATATATAATAAAACAAGATTCCTTTTAAAACATTTTGCTTTTTCACGAAATATACATTAAATTGATGAAAACTACATTAAAAGTTAAGATGGCTGTCTTATTCAACTTTCCTTTACATGTGCTCTTTACAAATGAACGCAAGTTCTAACTGTTTTACAACAATCAATGGTAATTTGTTTGACAGCAGAGAGGTCGATATCACAGTCAATATGCAGCCTCTACAGTGAAATATAGTGGGGGATCAGTACAAGTTTGGAGTTGCATTTCAGCCGACGATGTCAGTGATCTACATAAAAAATTAATAGCAAGCCTTGCTGCTCACAAATATAGGTAGATTATGATCCATCATGCCATTAAA
Organism: Limulus polyphemus; assembly: GCF_000517525.1. NCBI lineage: Eukaryota > Metazoa > Arthropoda > Merostomata > Xiphosura > Limulidae > Limulus > Limulus polyphemus. Next base: position 275,167 of record NW_013665682.1, read on the forward strand.
GTAAGAACGTGACTTATCGGGTAGGAATCCATCTTTCAGTAAGACAATGATCCCATGCATGCAACAAATGTAGTGAAATGATAGGTTGAATATAACTATGGTAAAAAAAAAGGCCACTGGAACACTTAAAACCGGAACTTGGCCTGCACAAAGTCTCGATTCGATCTCTTGGCCTTATAGACTTAAGAAAAAAACAAGGTCAAAAGGTAACCATATAACTTACACGAACTATTCCATGATCCTACATTAATTAACTGGTTGAGAGGTAACCGTATAACTTACACGAACTATTCCATGATCCTACATTAATAAACTGGTTGAGAGGTAACCGTATAACTTACAGAACTATTCCGTGATCCTACATTAATAAACTGGTGGCAGCACGATAACAAAATGTAATGATCTGTGTAAAGAAAATAGTCCCCATAAAAAGAACTAGTGCATCGTCCAACTTTTTGTTGCATTTCTTTTGTATTTTACCCTAATAATAAATTCACTATATAGTTGCCACTACTTATTGTTTATGACACATGTATATGCATCGCTTGTATGTTTTCATGATTATTTCCTTCTCTGTACGTCCCTTAACTACCGAGGTTCTTTTTAAGCGAGATGTAGCGTCAAGTAAGTATCTATTTTTTACAGTAATATCGCATTTAATGGATGAATATTAATAAACAAACCTCTATTTATGGAAATGAATTTCCGTCTTAGTCTTTGCTTTTGAGAAAGGAAATTATTTCACATGAAAGTCTATAGTTTATAAATAATTCTAATAATTTCTACAAACACCCAATAAAGTGTATCGTAAATCCTGTACATGGCTAAGAGTAATAACTGTTTGAAGGGAGATCCACGCGCCATACTAAATATTTAATACTGAAGTACATATTCTACGTGTTATTAACCATAATTATTATTTTAGTATGAGAAGAAACTTATTATTTTTTACTAAGTGAGAAATTAGTTTTCTTCGATTTGGTTTGTTTAGCTGCACAATGATCTACCTCCACTGTGGGTTTCAAACCTAGCATTTTAGCGTTACCTATATACTACTAAAACTCCAAGATTGTTTGTTTGCTTGTCTGTAATTAAATACAGCAAAAACGGCGCACAATTGTCCATATTTATAATGAATTGAGAATAGAAATGATAATAAAAACAGAATAAAACAAGTTTCGTTAAAATCGGGCCACGGGTT
>NW_013665682.1:276511-277831 GCF_000517525.1 Limulus polyphemus
TTTTACATCACACTACCGTTCGCGCTCTTTACGAAACTTCTTCGTTCAAATCTATTTCCCTGTCAATGTTCCCATCTTCTTTGAAAAATGAAATGGTCTTTCCTTTTACTCCCAATCAACAATCAAATATCTTTTCTTGAATTATGAATAACAAGAATGGGTTGAAATATTTAATTAAATTATCTCAAAATAAACCTTCATTTCGATGCAATATTGAAATTAGCTTGAATTCTTCATAACCTCTGAATAGTGGGTGACCCAACGGGTCACGGATGGTCTAGTAATCCCTAAAGTTTACCACTAAGCCATCAAGGCACTTTTGGATCGGGAGAAATAAGCATAAATTTCTATGATTAAACACTAATTGCTATTTCCATTTTTGAAGAGCTACACGAAGACTTATTGCGATTATCCGGTTATAAAAGACAGGCAGAAGTTACATACTACAAACTGATGTTTATAGTGTTTCAGTCGTTATGGGTACATCTTTATGATTGCCTTACACCCATTAACAGATTGATTAAGTTCAACAGAATACAGCAGTGATGTAGGAGTTACATTAGTAAAATAAGCCATTTACTTCTATAATGCAAAATAACTTTTTTTTTCTAAGATATTTCACCATTATATCTGTTAAAAGTTTGCATCATACAATAATATACCTGAAATAATTTCGGCGTTTTCCTAAGTTCAATCCAAATATAAATCGTGTATTCGTCAGTAATAACAGATGGTTAAATCACTGGGTTATGAATGTGGAGCTCAACTTTACCTAGTTTTGTAAAAGATTTTAACAGAAGGATAGGAACTATATATAGTATGTAAACATTCACATTACAGTGTATTATATTTTCAACAAGGAGGCGTTTACAAGCAGTAGGATAATTAAAATATTGACATGTTTTGGATGCTTTTAAACGAAAATCCCTACACAAAGTAAATATGTATTTTGTTTTCAGTAAATGCACAACATTTGAGAATAAATTACTTCTCTAAATTGAAGGCTAACGTCCTCAAATAATCGTCTCGTAGCACGTGTTATCCTCTCTCATAGTGTTTTCTACAACCAAAGACAACTTGAAAAACAAATGACAAATTACTACACTAGCAATAATGGAGAAACAGAATGCTTAAAAGGATCAGTTAAAAGAAACTAAAGATATAACTACGTTTTAGTTAAGAAGGTCGAAACCTTGTTTACTCATTTTCGAATTCGATGACGAGGAACCCACTTTGAGATTAATAATGGATAATGAAGAAAACTTTAATATAAGTTTAACATAACAGCAAATGTACAACGTTTCGACAAGGTACCTGATG
>NW_013665682.1:278514-280646 GCF_000517525.1 Limulus polyphemus
GTACCTGATGATGACAAAACCTTGTCGAAACGTTGTACATTTGCTGTTATGTCAAACTTATATTAAAGTTTTTCTTCATTACCCATTCAAGCCGTCTCCAAACATTACCTTGTTTACTCTGACTACCATGTAATAAACATCTTTAATGGTCAAGTTAATATAAGTGACCAATGTTTGCGAAACAAAAAGTGACATTGACTGCTACATAATTCTACGTATAAGGGTTTAAGTATCATGGATTTTGTGACCACCACGTAAAATACATTTTCAAAATCCAAGTTAATAACGGACAAAACCAATTCTGTCTGGAAAGATCGCGATACAGAAATGAAAGTCAATTATAGGTGAAAGAGTAAAGTTTGTATTTCACATATAATCTTCCACCAGAGTGATGTGAGAAAGAAATGTCTTGTCTTTTAGAAATTTCTCGTTCGAATCAGTACTGTTGTTTATAATAATTAATGGACAGAAAAGTTACATTATCTTTAACTGCACCCGAATTCAAATCCCTCTCATCGAACATATTCATCTTATATGTTCGTCGATAGGGCCAGGTGAAAAAATCTTCTCTTACAAAAACTAAACTATTTGGGATTAAGGTCGTAAATATATTAAAAAAACTGCAGACAGTGATTTTTTTAAGTTATTATTTACTTCGTTGCTTCGAGAGGAATTGCTCAGATGTTTGAAATTTTTCGAAAGCATCAAAACGTCTAAGGAATAATGTTTCTGATAGAATTAACTCTTTTTAGAAACACTGACAAACTCAGATAAAAGCAATATCAGCGAAGTATACAATAGTTATCATTGAACAACTGAAATCATCTAATATGTGTCTGTTATCTTCCTTACTTGGAAGTTTTTGTAATGTTTCATTTTGTTTTTAGTTGGGGGGTTCCTTTGTTACTCATCACACGTCATAATACTCACAGAGACGTTGTTTTAATGTATAGACTATCATAAAAACATATTCAAATGTGTAAAACCTGTAATAAATTTTTAGCCGCGGCATAGCGGCTTATAGAATGGCTCTGAGTTTTTCAAATACAAACTTTTAGCTCATAGCTCCGTCATCTCTTCACCGATTTGAGACCTAATTATAGTTTTAAACTCAGGAGATCAAACACATTCGATTGGTGTATATGACCACGACCAAGGTCTCATAGATTAATTTCTTCTAATCCTGTCAAAAAAGAATTTCAATTTGGGGGTAGGCTGGTAGAGATCCTGATGAGTAATAAAATCGAATCGGATATACGCGCGTCTCAAACTTGGTATTGCTGGCGCACAAAAATATAGCTAATAACAACGAAAAAATTTAATTTACTCTAATCCTGCCTAAAAGAAATTCAAGCGCCGTGGCTATTGAGGATTCCCTGTTGTTTCTTGCAATCAATTTATTTTCAATCATTGTAAAAAATACTGTTTCAATTACATTACAAGTTATAAGTATATCAAAACTGATAGCATGAAAATTCAAATGTTTCTAGAAAAAATAAAACAGGATAAACAAGAAGGATATAAATAAATCTTGTTCTTTGATGAAATATAGTAATGTTATTCTTTAGTTAGAGTTCTAATTATTTATTTGATGATTAATTCACCATCACCCAATAGGACAGCGGTAGTTTAAGAACTTACAGTGCTAAAATCCTGGGTTCGATTCCCCGCGATGGACACAACAGATAGCTCATTGTGGCTTTGTTATAGAATTAACAAACAAACAAACTTAAGACTAATTCACCAATAAAATTTGTCTTCTATATTTCTCTCAGTGAATTATTTGTTTCTATATACTCTACGAATCAACAACGTAAGTGATTAGTAAACTAAAATCCCATACAGGAATGAAATACTATCCTTTCCTTTGCTCTTCATTTGTTACTTCCAGATACACGACCTAAGATTGGTTTCATCCCATCTCCTTAGAAGCCTCGCTTCTTTCTGACAATCATACCCAATCAATCATAGATAATTGCAGCGAATGCATGGCTTCCACTACGTTATTATACCAGTTAACAAAAAAAATGATTTGATATGTGACATATCTTGGTAGCAGATTAGCCTGCTATCAGATACTGATTTTCAATAAATTAAATTTGAAACTTTGTACATGCTACTATATATATATA
>NW_013665682.1:280656-282710 GCF_000517525.1 Limulus polyphemus
TATATATATATATATATATATTTATAATTGATATATACTTAGGCTGTACGTGTATAACATTAAAGTTTTTCTAATATATAAAAATGTCAATGATTGTTTGTTTGTTTGTATTTAAGCACAAAACTACACAATGGGCTATCTATGCTCTGCCCACCACGGGTATCGAAACCCGGATTCTAGCGTTGTAAGTCCGCAGATATACCGCTGTGCCACCGTTTTTGTTTTGTTTTTGCAATCTGCATATGTTTATTGTGTTCGTTCTTTTCATTTTGATTATTTATCATTTGTTTCTTTGTTTTGAATACTACAAGCGCAATAAATTAATAACTAATTTAAGTTTTATTTCAACTCATCAATTGTAATATTTTCTAAATATCAGTCTGCAATTTGATACCTTTAATGAAGTAGAAGCTCCATCTGCACATTTCTCATATTTCAGTGAAACGTGTCAAATGAAGCTAATAATTTTGTGTAAACAAGGGTTTCTTGAATAAACTTATTTTCATCTTCGCTTGTGGTTTTAGTTACGGGAAGTTATTTACTAATAACCAGATAATTTGATTTGTTCAAAAGAACTCTTTCTTCAGCTTAAACTATAAAGTATATTCTGATCCTTAATGATCAAACATCATTTTAGTTTTCCACTTTTAAAAACCTCTTCTCATTTATAAATTACTTGTAAAGTTTCAGATCTATTTAAAGCGTCATCTTAATGAACTGTTGCAAAAATGAACATCCACCGCATAACAGTTTTACTTATGTCATTGAGTTCCTGAAGATAATACGTAATTTTACTATTTTTTTACACAACATTATTCATGTTGCTGTTATTTTTACTAGTACAAAGCAACGCAATGGGCTATCTGGGCTCTGTCCATCACATGTAATCGAATCCCGAATTTTTGCGTTGTAATTCCATAAACTGTCCCCCCTCTCCGGGGGACATTATGCACATTAATATATTTTGTCGGTTATGTCTAAAGTTAGAAACAATTCCTCTCGTCTTTTACAATAGTTATTTTCTTGAATTATACGTTTTATTCTACTTTTTAAAAAATATGTACAATGTTCAATATATATATACTAAATAAAAATTACAAAAGCCTCATTACAATTTTTGCAGCCCCCCCCCCCCCGCAGTGGCTCAGTGGTAAGTCTGAAGGCTCACGCTGCTAAAAAACTGGGTTACGGTATTCATGGTGGGCACAGCACAGTTAGCCCATTGTGTAGCTTATAATTAATAACAAAAAAAGCATACAAAAACAATCCTGTACGAAACATCGACTAAGCTAACTTATTGTCGATACTCATGAGAAAATTTATAAAGTTGTATTTTTAAAAAACTATGGTATATTACTTCAGAAACAAAAGAACGCAATCGAAATCAGTTTAATACAATCAGTCTTAGTAACATTAATGGGGTTTTTAATTCCTTTTCAATCAGCAATAACGCAACCGTTCGTGAAATTGAAAAGAAATCTGTAATATATATATATATATGTAGTCTTAATAATATATTAGTTATGCAACGGTTTATGAAAATAAAATAATGTTTTAATCCAAAACGAGTTAAGTAAATAGCTATTAGCAATCGTTATGAAATCATGCATGAAAATATGCAATTTAAGAAAACGTGAAACATAATGAAAAACATAGGAAGTGCTAATAAATTACCATTAAAATAAGAAAAGAAAATTTTCAATTTCAACTTACATACGCTATGGATTACTCATACCTAGAAATAGACTCGTTGTTTCACTTGAATCTAGCAATGTGTCTTCATTACTTAAAGCAATCATTGTTGAATGAAAAAATAAATTATTTGGTAACAGTAAACTTCCTTGGTTTTCTATCCAACGATACTTAAGCACTCAATATAATCAATAACCTGTGCAAGGCCAAACGCCCCCAGTTGCACAGTTGTTTCGATAACCGTGGTGGGCAGACCACAGATAGCCCATTGTGTTGCTTTGTGCTTAACTTCAAACAAACAAGCAAAGCCAATTGGAAGTATTAGGTCGTCAAGACATTAATGTCGCGTTTTGGAACACTTT
>NW_013665682.1:283651-292544 GCF_000517525.1 Limulus polyphemus
AGGCGGTGTAAATAGTACAATCAGTGTACTGCTCAGCTGCTACATGATCCAGGGCAAGAGAAATGGCATACAACTCGGCAGTGAACACAGAAGCTGTAGAGGTGATTCTGTGAGCAACCACCGAGCCAGAACCCACACAGTCATTTGATTTCGAACCATCCATATAAATGGATACAGAAGAATGATTTGAAAGATGTTCAGCAAAGAGAAAATGGTACTTCCAATCGGGAGTATCCACCTTCCTCAGATGAATGAGAAAGATGTCACAGTGGGGGATGGTAACAACCCATGGCGGAATGGGTTGATCACTGGAGACAGCAACGTCATCCAATGACAGATCAAATTCAGCCAGTTGCTCCTGGATGCGAAGGCCAAAATTAAGAATAGAAGACCGTCTGTGATGAAAGAGCATAGCCCATTGAGGGAGGAAGACACAACCCCGAGTAGGATGCTGTGGCAAGGATCGAAGCTTGATAGCATATTGCAGAGAAAGTTGTAAACAGCAGAGGTGAAGAGGGGGTTCATGGGCCTCAGTGTACAGACTCTGGACCGGAGAAATGCGGAAAGCCCCAATGCAGAGCCAAAGCCCCTGATGGTGAATGGGGTCCAGCAACTTCAAGGCAGGTGCCCTATCCAAACCATAGACCAGAGAACCATAGACCAGTTTGGATCGTATGAGGGCGCGATAGATCTTAAGTGTAGAGCAACAATCCGCTCCCCAAGAGGTAGAAGAGAGGACACAGAAGATGTTCAGTGCCTTTGTAAACTTGACATGTGGCTGCTTAATGTGTGATACAAAAGTGAGCTTACATCAAATATAGCTCTCAGAAACTTCGCCTCGGGAACCATGGGAAGAGCAACGTCACCGAGATCGGGGTGGCAAAAGTGCATGCAAACAGTTTTAGAAAAAGAAAAGGTAAAATCGTTTGTCCACTCCAACACTCGATTGAGAGCAGTCTGAAGCTGCTGCTGAATAAACCTCATGTTTGACGACCGATACGAGATGTGAAAGTCGTCGACATAGAGCCCATTTGCAACTGTAGGAGGGAGTATACGAGTAATAGCATTTATTTTGATACTAAAAAGTGTGACACTCAAGACATAGCCATTTTCCTGTGTGAAAGAACGAAAGAGGGTCGAACTTACACTTACTTGGAAGCGCCAGTCAAGTAAATAGTTATGAATAAAAATGGTCAAATGGCCACACAACCCATATGAGTGGAGGTCCCGCAAAATGCCGTACCTCCAGGAAGTGTTATAAGCCTTCCCAAGACAATAAAGATAGAAACAAGATGTTCTCTCTTGAAGAAGGCTTCCCTGATTGAGGTCTCAAGGCAAATCAGGTGGTCCATGGTGAAGCACTGTCGACAGAAACCATACTGGGTGGACGAGAAGAGATTGTTTGATTCCTGGAACCAAACAAGAAGTGCATTAACCTTCCTCTCCAAAACCTTACAGAGACAGCTAGTCAAAGCAATTGGACGATAGTTAGAAAAATCTTGGGATCCTTCCCAGGCTTAGAAAACGGCAGAACAAAAGCCTGGTGCCAAGCATATTGGAAAATGTTCTCTTGCCAGATCTGGTTAAAAAGTACCAGAAGAATAGCGAGAGAGGCAGGAGAAAGATGTCGCAGCATCTTGTAATGGATATCATTGGGTCCAACTGATGTACTGCAGGATGAATGAAAAGCACATTTAAGTTCCACCAGTGTGAAGGGGCAATTATTGTTGTAAAGACGATCAGCCCGAAAGGAAAGAGGCGATCGCTCTGCCCAAGACTTGATGACCAATAAGGCAGGGAAAGTAACAGAAATGCTGGAGTAATAGGAGAAAGACACCCCGAGAGCATCAGCGATGCCACGTATATCAGCAACTTCTTGGCCATCCGAGAGCAAGATGGAAAGGGAATGGGAAGCACACTTTCCATTGACTTTCTGAATCGTCTCCCAGACGACTTTGGAACTGGTAGTAGAAGAGATGCTGGAGGTGAAGTTAATCTAAGATTCCTTCTGGATTTGAAGCCTGACCTGCCGAGCATGGGCTCGGGCCCATTGATAAAATACACGGTTAGAAAGAGAAGGATACTGTCGGAAGATATCCCAGGCCTGTTTTGGAGCCTTCTGTGCCTGTTGGCAGGCAGGATTCCACCATGGACGAGGATACTGTGGAAAACGTGTCGAGGTTTTGGAATAGAATGAGCAGCTGCCTCTATGATACAGTCAGTCACTGCTTCCACACAGTCATCTATAGATGACAGACAGACGATGACAGGATCAAGTTCCGAGAGAACAGTAAAAGAGGACCAGTTGGCTTTGCAAAACTTCCACCATGGCACTCTGTTCGGGTGGCATCGAACACGTCCAACTTTCCTCAAAATGATGGGAAAATGATCACTGCCTCGTGGGTCACTGTCAACCTCCTACGAAAAATGAGAAAAGTGAAGGAGAACAGATAGATAGATTGATAGCAGTAAAAGACTGACTGAGTTCATGAAAGTAAGTAAAAGCACCAGTGTTAAAGAAAGACAAGTTGTGACCTGAGAGCAAACGTTCTATGGAATGACCCATTCCATCAACTTCAGCACCACCCCAAAGGGGATTGTGCCCATTAAAGTCTCTCAGAAGGAAGAAGACAGACGGCAATTGTTCGATGAGAGCATCAAGGTCTGATTGATCGTGGGTCTCTCTGAGAGACAGGTAGATGGAACAAACATTGATGGCATAACCCAAGGAAACTCTGATGGCGACTTCTTCCAAGGGTGCATTGAGTGGCACAGACAAGGTAAGCATGTGCTGGTCAACCAGCAATGGCACCTTTCCATGAACTCGTCCATCACTCACCCTGTTGTTCCAGTATTAAAATAAAACTGCCGAAGAGTGATAGTATCGACAGGTTTCAGGAATATTTCCTGTAATGAGAGAGAGAGACACAGGATGATAGTGATTCATCAAGACCTCAAATTATAATGGAAACCTTGACAGTTCTACTGTATCAATGTGGCCATATTTATTTAGGTGGAGGAAAACAGGGATGAGAACTCTTCTGTTTACAACCACGCCATTTTTCTTTATTAGGAGGAGTCTGTCGACCTACATGGATCTTGTCCTAGGTTGTTTGGGAAGATCTCTGTAAAAGCTTATTCCAGTGACTGAAGGCGTGAACAAATAATCACTCTACAGCATGGGGCTGTAGAAGATGGACCCGAGCTGGCACTGGAAAGTGGGGCCAAAGGAAATGGACTTGGTCAGTCACTGGAAGCATTGGTGGGGACAGAGACAGGAGTAGACATAAACTTGTCTACTTGCTTATCCATAGAGGGGGAAAAGGCTCTTCAGATGCTGTGAAAATTATTCTCTCAGAGGCACAGAAAGTTCTGTCTGCACTCCCACTGTAGCAGTGGAACCTAGTGCAGCAGCATAAGTCCGAGATGCAGGTGGGGACAATAATTTCTGAGCCTCAGAAAAAGAAATGTTCCCAGATGCTGTACCTTTTTCTCCTCTACCCATTTAGGGCAAGATCGGAAGTATGATGGGTGGGAACCCTTACAGTTCACACAGCAAGGGTCCAGCTCAAACTCGTAGGCATCGTGGTCTTTGCCACCACAACGAGCACACACTAAAGAACCATGGGAGTGTCCAAACCGCTGGCACTGGAAGCATCTGAGAGGGTTGGGAATATATGGCCATACCCAACAGTTTAGATACTCTGCCTTGACTGAAGCAGGTAGACGTGGAGATGTAAACATCAGTATAAGAACATTGATTGGCACCATTATTCCATCTTGGCGAGTGGAGATCCTTCGAACTACTGAAACTCCTTGGCTGGAGAAACCAGCGAGGATCTCTGACTCGGGGATGTTCTTCAAGTCCCTCTCAACAATAACTCTTCGTGAGATATTCAAAGAAGCATGATGAGTAACCTCAATGGGTATAACTCCAATGGCCTTGGAATTCAGGAGAGAAGTTCACTATGTTTAGCTGTGGATGTTTCCACCAAGATGTCTCCAGAACGGATCTTCTTAACTGACTTTAGAGAGCCAGCAAGCCCCTCTAATCCACTCTGTATAAAAAAGGGAGACATTTGCCCTAAAGATTTATCAGACAGGGTATGCAGGATTAGGAAGCGAGGTACAGGTGCACAGTGTCATGGATACTGCTGTTCAGAGTCTTCAAGGCATGGTCGTTTACCAATGAGCGGAGTTTACGATTTTCTTTTTTAGGATTTAGGGGATCCATGATAAAAACAGGAAGATTCAGTGCCCACTGACCTCAACCACCATGGAGTCCTATGGGAGGACGCACTACAATGTCAAACTAGGACACTGCAGCAACGCCAGGGTTTCGTGAGAACTATACCCAAACACCAGCATCAGATAAAATGTCCACAACACCCGTTGATAACGCTCAACACTGGTACTCAGTTGACCCTAGCCCAACAGGATTAGCCGATTGACCCTACGGGGAGCACCCCAAGGCCACCCGTCTACGGGAATTCAATGCCAAGGTGGTGTGTTACAGTGACACAGACACCACTCAACCCCTTCACGCGTCGCCACGCACGGCAAACACGTGAGTGGGTGTTCAGGTCCCAGAGGAGGTAAACTGAAAATACAAAACCTTCACTGGGAGGTCCACTCACCACGTACAGGAATCCACCTCAAGGGGTTTTTGTAAACGTTTTTTTTTTTTATTTGTTTGCTTATTTCTTAATGCAGTGTTTCAATAGACATAGGAAGGTTGTACTTATAGTCATGTTCTAAATATAATGAGGATCCAACTGTAATGTTTATTATTTTTCCATTATTGATTGGTAGTTCCTGTTCCACCCTGCACTTAAGCTTTTTAAAGGAACACCAAATTTCTGTAGAAAAGTTAACTTCAAGGGGTAACTATAACATCGTTTACACTATAATTGTGATTTTTTTAAAGTACCAGTAGTTAATAAGACTTATAAAAGCGGATAATCCATTTGAAACTATGTCACCTCAGTGAAATTGGTTGACATCATTGTTTTGGTTTTTGAGTTGTAATGTAATAAAAAAGAAGCAGAAAACTTTTTGCTATGATATTTACAGACATTCTCAGAACTTGTGACTCAGTCATCACATAGATATTGTTAAATAAGGAAACACTGTGTAGTATTATGTAGTTCTGATGACATATTGAGAACATATCTAACATACCATTTCAATGAGCCGTCTTTACATAGGCAGTGCTACTGCCTGCCTGATATATAAAGGTACAGTGGACACAAGTACTTATTCTGGAAGCAATGCTATTTATACATAGACGTAGTGGAAGGAGATACTTACAACAGAAGGACCACAGAGAGATGAAGTAGAAATAGGATCGCTCATGTCGACGGATCCACTGTGGGAGTGGACCAAACTAGATCGGCTGGAGCTCCGAGGAGAACGAGGAACCAGGCGGGCAATAGACGGAAATTCGTCCTCGTCTTCATAACTTATTTGTAAAAATCCAAGACCTTTTCTTTCTTTAGCTGTTCGTTTAGCTTCCTGGTACAAATCCTATGGGGGATATAACACAAACACGCCTGGTAACAGAACTTATTGGTACAAATCCTATAGGGATATCACACAAACATACCTGGTAACAGAACTTCTTGGTACAAATCCTATAGGGATATCACACAAACATACCTGGTAACAGAACTTATTGGTACAAATCCTATAGGTAATAGGGATATAACACAAACACGCCTAAACATACCTGGTAACAGAACTTCTTGGTACAAATCCTATATAATATACAAATCCTAATTAACCGACTGTAAGTGTGAGTTTGTTATAGCGAACTCCTTTTTTTTTTTAAGTAATCTCCAGTAAGATTTTTAACTTCACTGTTTAGAACTGTCTAACAGTTATGCTAGGCAACAAGGTTCAGCTTTCTGTAAATGTAGTTTTATTTAATCAACACTGTTTAATATTTCAAAATGCGTCCCGGATCTTCGGTAAACGTATATTATCCTTCCAGCTATATGTTTCTCACTAACAACCCCTGACTCTAATTTCAACACTGTTTAATATTTCAAAATGCGTCCCGGATCTTCGGTAAACGTATATTATATTATATACGTTAGAATCAGGGGTTGTTAGTGAGAAACATATAGCTGGAAGGATAATATACGTTAGAGTCAGGGGTTATTAGTGAGAAACACATAGCTGGAAGGATAATATACGTTAGAGTCAGGGGTTATTAGTGAGAAACATATAGCTGGAAGGATAGCTGGAAGGATAATATACGTTAGAGTCAGGGGTTATTAGTGAGAAACATATAGCTGGAAGGAGTGTTTCTCACTAATAACCCCTGACTCTAATTCACGTTTCACAACCTAAGTAGAGTTCGATATATAAATATTTTAACACCTACATTGTAACACGTTCAGACAGAATGTACATATTTCTCTCAATAAGCATGTAATAAAGTGCGAGTCTTCCAAATTCCACCCCTTCATTATAGAATATCTTAATTCCCTTTCTAGAAACAAATAATATAATCTACATAAACTATTCTCCTATTGATTATTTCTTTAGGCTGATCGAGACAGTGCGCATGTATGTAACTAATCAACCTTATTTATGATGGCTGACATTCAAGATGCGTGACAATGTAACATCGCAGTGACTATCTGATATAGTCGTATTATATTTTTCATTCTTGCTTTGATATTCATGCAGGTGAAAGAATTAAATACATAACAAATCAAGACTATCCAAAGTTAATATTTAAAAATATGTTTCTATTTAAAAAAAATATGACAATAAATTTATCACTATTTGTTGAAACTTTCTTAGTACATATTTTTACCCCCCCCCCGAAAAATATACAAGCTCCAGTTTTGAAGAACAGGCCTTACCTGTGCCCGTCGTATGGTATCTAACCAAGTTTTAGCTTCAGAAGTGTACAGCACAAAGGCTGCAACAGCAACTTGTAGTTCACTAAGATAGACCACCACAAACCCACCGCCATCTTTAAGCTCCTGCACTTTCAACTTATCCACCAAATATGGCTGACGAATAATCCGAACTTTATCCCCCTTCTTTCCCAATGACTTGCAGATAAGGAAAATGTCCGTAAACAGGAAACAGTGTACGTCTACCTAGAAATTCACATTTAACAAAAGCTGAGCGTAATATCTGAAGTGGACTGATAACCTTATATCATTTTCATAATACATTAACTTAACCAGTTCGTAAAATCAAAGATTCTCTTAATAGATAATTCTATCAAATTCTGTTTAATTTTTTCTACTGAATTGCGTAGAAAATATAGCAAACGTTGCTTTACATAATATTTGCAAAAACTTGCAGTTATTTCACCTAATTTCGCATAATTTTAGAATTTTATGAAAATATTACAGATATATAGAAATTATTATATATGATTTATATTCCTATACATGTCTACTTCTTCAAGTGTGCATTAAATGCATGATAATGTCACTTTGAACGTCAGTAACTTGTTACTTTGAAGTTCAAGAGATTTAAACATCAAAACTTACTACTCTGGTAATTCTCGGTATAGTGATCGTGAAGAACAGTCAAGCACCATACACAAAGTCAAATAAGACAAACATGGCTCTGTTTTAATGATTTTGATAGTGTTTTCCAGAAAGTTCTAGAGAAGTAGTTTCAGTTTGATTTTGTATTGTTTAATATGCAAGATCATGTTAGGAGTGGATTAATATAATTTCAATATAATAACGGCAATTTTTGTTCTGATATTTTAGTACTGATTATAACACCAAAGCAACGTTGTTGTTTTTTTGTTTGTGTATTGTTGTGATCTTGTTTTGCTTTTACATTTAATTGTTATGTAATTGGGACGGGGATTCGAACTCGCGACCCTCAGATTGCGAGTCGAGCGCCTTATCCACCTGGCCATGCCGGGCCACAGTAAAGTGGTGCAAAGTGCTTCAGTGGAAAGACTAAGTGATTATTCAAAAACGTTTCAGTAGAATTATGAAATGGTTTTCTGTAAAAATGAAGGGTCAGAATATTCGTACTAGTGTTCTAGTGTTTTTTACCTTTGTAATCTAATGTATGGAGTACTGCAAATATTACCTTTTTCAGCAGGTCGGATGTGGTCAGTGATTACGGTGTCGGACCGTGAGTTCGAGAGTTTATGGAGCCGCGGACGCGCAATAAATTTAGCGGTAGAACTCTCCTGTCCGATTAAATTAGCCGAAAAGTTGGTGATGGGTGCTACTAACGAGTAGCATTCCTCTTAGTTTGTCTGTTTAAAATTATAGATGACTAGCGAAGAAAGCCCTTGTTTAGCTTTGCATGAATATCCAAAACAAACAACCAAAAACCTTCATCCAATAACCAATCTCTTTCATGCAATGCCAGATTAGAGCTACTTGGACAGCTCATTGGTGTATCTTTCACACCATTACAAGCATTATCTTAATCATTCTCTGCTTATTTGTAAGTTCCGATGTTTTTCTGTTACTTATTTTCCCTCGCAGATGATGAGAGAGCATAACTACTTGACTCTTGACCTCACATGCCCCATGCCTGGATGTGGTAATCACCAGATCAGACAGTTGCTACTTGAAGGCTCTGGTCTGAAGCTACGAGATTCTTCTTCGAACAAGGTTGGTAATGCAGTTATGAAAGCAATTAAAGTACTATTTCTATCCCTTTAGCTCATAAGGTAATGTATATAAACATGTTTATATACAGGCACCTGGTTTGTACTTTATTTACCTTTTACCGTAAGTTTCAAGGTGTATGCTGTTTCCAAGCAAAGTACCTCATGTAAACCCATTTCCAGCAAGATATCTGATTCCTGGAAAGGCACTCCGCACACCAAACATGCTCGCCCTTTCAGCCGTGGGGGCGTTATAATGTGACGGTGAATCCCACTATT
>NW_013665682.1:293544-312879 GCF_000517525.1 Limulus polyphemus
TACCCTGCCTTGACTGAAGCAGGTGCACGTGGAGATGTAAACATCAGTATAAGAACATTGGTCGGCACCATAATTCCATCTTGACAAGTAGAGATCCTTCGAACTGCTGAAACTCCTTGGCTGGAGAAACCAGTGAGGATCTCTGACTCGGGGATGATCTTCAAGTCCCTCTCAACAATGACTCCCCGTGAGGAATTCAAAGGTGTATGTGGAGTAACCTCAATATGTATATCCCCAATGGCCTTGGAATTCAGGAGAAGTTCACCGTGTTTAGCTGTGGATATTTCCACCAAGATGTCTCCAGAATGGAGCTTCTTAACCGATTTTGAGAGCCAGCAAGCCCCTCTAATCCCTTCTCTATAAAAAATGAGAGACATTTGCCCTAAAGATTTATCAGACAGTGAATGCAGGATCAGGAAACGAGGTACATGTGCACAATGTGGTGGAGACTGCTGTTCGGAGTTTTCAAGGCGTGTTCGTTTACCAATAAATGGAGTTTTTCGATTTTTTGGGTGGTTTGGGGGATCCATAATAAAAAGAGGAAGATTCAGTGCCCACTGACCCCACCCACAATGGAGTCCTACTAGGGGACGCACTACAATATTAAACTAGGACGCTGCAGCAACGCCAGGGTTTCGTGACCACTATACCCAAACACCAGCATCAGACACAATGTCCACAACACCCATTGAGAACGCCCAACACTGGTACTCAGTTGACCTTAGCCCGACAGGACCAGCCGATTGACCCTGAGGGGCCACCCATCTACAATAATTCAAGGCCAAAGTGGTGTGTTGCAGTGCCCCAGACACCACTCAACCACCAGGATCCTCTCCTCCCCTTCACAAATCGCCACGCACGGGAAACACGTGGTGGATGTTCAGATCCCAGAGGAGGTAACTGGAAATACAGAACCTCCTCCGGGAAGTCCCCTCACCACGTACAGAAATCCACCTAGAGAGGAGATGTTTTGAATGTTTATAAGTGTTAACGATGGTTCAGCAAATTTCGCTCAGGTGACTTAAGCCTTAAAAACTGTGTCAGCCCCTGCCATCACAGTTTTAAGGCTAAAGTCACCTGAACAAATTTGCTGAACCATCGTTGACACTTACGAACGTTCAAAATATTTCCATAAACGTCTTTGATATTCTTTGTGTTTCCCTTCTTTTATTCAAACAGCATTACATTATATAGGCTACACTAACGTGACGTTTAGGCAGTTCGTTTAATTATTATACGTGATGCACGTTTTTTGGGGGGTGGTTAATGAAAGTGTTCCAAAACGCGACATTAATTTCTTGACGACCTAATTAAAACATGGTTGCAAGATATAAGTTGTTATTAAATCTAGGATATTATCCCATTTGAAAATACCCCCCAGGGGCACAGCGGTATGTCTACGGACTTATAACGCTAGAATCTAGGTTTCGATACCCATGGTGGGCAGAGCACAGATAGCCCATTGTGTAGCTCTGTGCTCAACTTTAACCAATCAATCAATCTTTTGAAAATAATATATTAACAAATACAGTGCCTTCAAAAGTATTCCCCCCCCTGCAAAGTTTCCACATTTTGTTGCCGTCTGGGCTTGCAATCATGAAACTATCAAATGGGACTTTATATTTAGAATCCAAACAACCTACTCCAACTTGAGAAAGCTAAGAATATGCACAAGACCAAAGCCACAATGTAGTGGTTTTAAAAGAAGAAATTGAATGTCCTGGAGTGGCCCAGCCAAAGTCCTCACTTGAATCCAATAGAAAATTTATGGTGCGACTTGGAGATTGCAGTACATCAACGATCCCCTAAAAAATTGCCAAAATTACAGCAATTTTGCCATGTAGAATGAGCAAAAATTACACCATCCCATTGTTCAAAGCTGGTAGAGATCTATTTAAAAAGACTCAGCAGTAATTGCTGCCAAAAGTGCTTCCACCAAGTAATGACTTAGGGAGCTGAATACTTATGCAATCAACAAATTTCAACTTGTGTATTTTCTTTGTAGGTTTTTCTGATGTAAAACCTTTTTCACATATAACAGTGTTAAGTTTCATCATTAGAGTTTTGAATAAAAACAGGTTCATTAAAAAATATTTTTTCATTATTTGTATTTCATCAAAATGTGACATTATTGGTAGGGGTGTATACTTTTGCAAGGCATTGTACATTAGCTTCCCCAGTGGTTCAGCGGCAAGTCTGCAGGCTTACGACGCTAAAAATCTGGTATCGATACCAATGGTAGGCAAAGCACAGTTAACCCATTGCGTAGCTTTACGCTTAACAACAACCTAATCAAGCAATTAAATTAAATGGAAGTGTAAATAGAAGCAAAACTTCCCCACAGAATCAAAGAATTTCAGATTGATTCGTTGTTTAAGACGTCACGTGCTCTAACGTTCCATTTCACAAGTTGAAAATATTTTACATTATTAACTTTTCTACTACACACACACACGCGTATATATAGCTGCTGTTAGTTTATTGTAATATTTAAAAAGTGTTTTTTGAATATAAAGGAACGTAAAATATATAAACATTTGTCCGCATACTTATTATGTTGACGATAAACAAGATAATAACTATCAGAAAATATACATTAAATATTTAAACAAATAACCGAACTAAGACTGTGTTCATTATGTCGTACATAAGTGGTGTGTGGCTGATTTTACATTAATAAACTATATATTGTTATTTTATTAATCATTTACCTATTTTAAAGTGTTATTGAAAAAGTAAGTCATATACACAAACAATAATAGTATCTTCGCAATGACATCCTACTTTGATTTCAAATTACGCAATGTTATATTGTACAAAATGATATAACAAACAGTGACTGAAAAAGTTAGTTCTCGTAACTTGCATTGTATTTACAAACACAGCAAAATTAATTGTATAACTAAAATCATCTGTTGACAACTTATTGACAAATATATACAAGTAGTTTATACGTTTAATGAGTAAATACGATTTGGTTTTAAAGTTTATAGTTACGATTCTAAAATGAAACGAAGCCATACTCATGATTAGTTTTTATTTTAACAAAAATAGTTTTAATCTATGGAGCTACGAATAATATTTAGTTACTTTGTTAAAATTCGCGTAAAGCTACTTGAAGGTTATATGCGCTAACCGCCCCTAATTTTGAAGGAAGGTAATTAGCCGTCACCATACGCCGCCAACTTTTGAGCAATTCTTGTCAGACCGAGTGGTGGGATTTGATTGTCATTCTTATAACACTCCCTCGGTCACAAACTATAGAGTTAACCACAGTTTTTAATAAAATGATACAGGGGATAAATATACAACATTGTGTACGAGCATTTATATAAAAAAAAATTAAATTTCGACAAAATAAGCTGGACAATTGTGGGCTTTCATAAGAAGTACTAATGATAGCATTAGTACGTCTTATTGTAGTTCTTCATTTTGAATTTTCCGTAGCACTCACTTAATAACTGATCAAAACATATACTTAGTTTAAACTTTGTTATCCCAAGTTTCGGTTGGTGCTATAACACTTTAAATGATTATTCATTTGTTTTACTAAACTGTATATAAAAATGGTGTAGTTTCGATATTGACGTAATGATCATTTCAGCGTTATATTCCACATTCTCCAAAACAATGCTATTGTTATAGTTCCTCAGAACCTAAGTTAAATAAGACAAGCAAAACCTTTTTCGTTCATTCTCTTCTTTCAGTGAAAATTCTCTATGTTGTATCTTCCTTGCAACAATTTCTTTTAAAACGATTTAGTGACAGAATATAATTAATGTTCAAGTCAACAAATCTAAGTCATACCACATTATCAGCTTATAATGTATAAACATAGCTCCGATCTTTTACCAGTAGATGTTTGTTTCATTCAACAGATTTCAGATCGTAACCTTCATTTATAATTATTTAGGCTCACGGTGAAGTTACCGAGTAACCGACAAACAGTGACAATAAGGAGTAATCGGCAAACAATGAAGTTACTGAATAATCGGCAAATACTGAGACTACTGAGAAATCAGCATACAGTGAAGTTACTGAAGGAAAAATACACAATTAAGTTACCTAGTAAAGTGTCAACTATAACATTTCAAACACATTTCCATTGTTCATAAGTAACCCTCCAGTGGCACAGCGGTATGTCTACGGAATTACAATGCAAGAAACCAGGTTTCGATACCCGTGGTGGGCAAAGCACAGATAGATCATTGTGTAGCTTTGTGCTTAACTTCAAACAATCGTTCATAAATCATGCTGGTCATGATTTTCGAAACATTATTCATATTTATGAGCTAGAAAGAGAACAAAAACATACTAACTGTTAGATTGTATTTTTCCGAGTTGTGGTCACATATAGGAAATAGTTAGACTATGAACAGCTGAATGTCTTACTTGATGAACAATTTCACACAATAAATTAACTCTTTAGGTCTAACAGATTTGTTTAGCTTTGGCCAGATCATCATTAGATGGTGTTTTCGAAGAGGGTGACGTTTAATTTCCAATATAATAAGCACTAAAATTAAGGGTACTTAAGATTATCTTTTAATGGAGTTAATTTACAAAATTTTGATTTATTCAATATTGCCATAGATTTTTACAAAAGTAATAAATAGAACAAGTCCTAAAATTTACATTTACTTACAGTTTCGATTTCGGAGTATTAATCAAAATCCTCTTGCACCAACACCATGCAATAAATATAGTGGATTGAAATATTATACATGCACTTGCATCTTTACAACTCATTCTGGGAAAACGTATTTGTTAATGTAAAAAAAAAAAAAAAACACTAACAGTATCTCAATTATGTTTCTTTAAATTTTCTATTTGTTGAAATATAAGACAAAGTAAAATAAATAATGATTTGCTTTAACGACACCCAGTGGTAGTCCAAATTCTCACAAAGAATGTATACAACTTCATTTTAAAAGGAGATTGTTTGTTTTGTTTTCAATTTCGCGCAAAGCTACACGAGGACTATCTGCGCTAGCGGTCCCTAATTTAGTATTATAACGCTTCCACGACTGAAAGGGCAAGCAAGAGGTATTTGTAACTGAATGTCTCATGTTTACTTCATTGTGCCGATGGCCTTATAATAGTTTCAAATAACAGTTAACTTCCAAACGCAATTAATTTCATGCTTGATGATCACAATAATAACATTTTTAAGAAAAGTATAACAAGAAAGTAGAAGCTGTTTAACGGGACGTAAATTCTATTCTGGTTTTAAAAATTGAAGATTTTTTTCTTAAGGCACATCAGCATGATATTTAATAGTTTAGACAAATTCATCAAGTAACAAGAATAGAGAATCTGGATTGACAATAATCTGTACGCATATATACATATACACGTAATTTGAAGTAAATGAACCGTAAAACAAATAGCGTCGTACATATCTGATAGACAAATCAAATACATCCTAAATTCCTGGCAAGTTGTTGATGATAATGATTATACAACTAGTAGGAGAAATATCTGAAAATTAATAGAGATACACTCTCTAACAGATTTAACCATCTGTTTGTTTGTCTGATTGAACTTAAGCACAAAGCTACACAATTGGCTATTTGTGCTCTGCCCACCACGTGCATGGAAACCCGGTTTATAGCGTTGTAATTCCGCAGACATGCCGCTATGCCACTGAGGGCTAACCATATGTAAGCCTCATATTTAAAATAAAATTAATACTGGAAAACGAATAGCAATTACCACTTATTTATATTAATCAGATGGTCAGTGTATCTATATGTTAAAATTTGTAAGTTTGATTTGAAAATTTAAACAATTTTTAAATTAGATTTTGTGAGTATATGGATACAAATAAGCAGTAGAAATATAGCTCACGGATACGTTAACTCTGTATTTAAGACTAATTAACTAGTTTAAAATACAGAAACTATTTAAACAAATATAGCTCACGGATACGTTAACTCTGTATTTAAGACTAATTAACTAGTTTAAAATACACAAACTATTTAAACAAATATAGCTCACGGATACGTTAACGGATACATTTAATGTTAAGAAACTTAAAAGATAAATTTATTTAAAAAATTAATTAAATAAAGATCTTATAAACAACATTTAAAGGATTTTACTAAGGACTCGTAAAATACAAAGTTTGAACTTTGAACTTGAATATTATTTGGGTAGTTTCAAGCGTCTAGACCATGTACAATAATTTGATTATTAGTTGATATATAAAGTCATAAATTTCAAAGTCATCAACTCTGATTCACCCATTACTAAATCAGAAACTCTGTAAATAGAATTGCTGACTATTTTGAAATAGTTTTACATTGAAACGGTAATAAAAACTTCTCCCGTGGGGGCGTTATAATATGAGGGTCAATCCCACTGTTCGTTGGTAAAAGAGTAGCCCAAGAATTGGCGGTGGGTGGTGATGATTAGCTGCCTTCCCTTTAGTGTTACGCTGCTAAATTAGGGACGGCTAGTGCGGATAGCTCTCATGTAGGTTTGCGCAAAATTCATAACAAACAAACAAACCAAAAGTGTGGTTTTCCCCACAGCAGTTTTCTTTTTTTTGTGTATAGGATCTTCTGATTCCTAGCCCGTCCCCAGCGTTGGATCCTTTGATACCCTTAAGTTTGTATTCTTCAATTTTCGACACTCTTGGTCTAGAAAACATATATATATCTGCCAAGGTGTTGGTGATGATGATGGTGATTACACTACGAGACCTGAAGAAGAATTCAGCACATATTGCGAAACTTCTTCATCTCAATAAAACTTCAGGCATCCTGAAAGGGCAAGCATGTTTGGTGTAACGGGGATTCGAACCGTAGTCGAAACGCGAAAATTTACCCTACTAATTCCCGAGGTAATACCTAGTATTGGAAGAATATGTAAGCAAACAACGATTTATAAGAATAACGAAAAGTGTTATTGATGATGGGACACACTACATGTTTCGACAGAACATTGGTCTGTTTTCTTCAGGTATGATCAGTAACTAAGCAATACAGGGTTTATATATCGTTATAAAGATAAAGGAGTTAAATGCGACAGAAATGGTGTCAGCATGTAACAGGATACAGGTAGAGGTCAAGTCTAGCCAAGTGAATGAACTGTGAATATACCTTGCCAAATACGGCTGATGTTGCTAGGGCCATTATCACGGTTTAGTTTGACGTCGTTTGCTTTGATGATTTCTGTAGTTTCTAAACAGTTTATTACTTTTTTCAGTTTTAGGTTGGTGTAGGAGAAGAATTTCATTCCATAGTATTTTGTGACGTGTTTCTTTTGTCTTTGTAACGATATGTATATAAACTTTGTATTGTTTAGTACTGATCATACCAGAAGAAGACAGACAATGTTCTTTCGAAACATGTAGATGTTCTACCATCAAAAAAACTTTTCCTTATACTTATAAATCGTTGTTTACCTACCTATTATAGTATTAGCATAATGTGCTTCCTTACTCAAGTAATACTGGAAGAGAAAATTTCAATAGTACAAACATACACGAATGAAGTTACTCAGTGGTAACTTTGATCTAGAGACAAGACGAGGCGATAATTGGCTAGGAAGTCTACCAGGAAATTTGACAATTTTTTGAAAACTGGTAGATTGCTTCTAACTTCTTTTTTTTTTGCAAGTGAAAGCATCTTTGGTGATATTCTTCAGGAAATCATCTTATTCTTGACGAATATAATTTGGAGATGTATCAGGCCACCTGCATAGGAGATCTTCGTCGGACTCGGAACCTGAGGACATAGGTTCTTTTAAGTAAATCTACTTGGGTTTGTTTGCTCTTCATTCTTATGATTCTCCGAGTTCGACTGGCGGTTGTCGAGGGTTTCTTTGTGGATATTAAAAGAACATTTCCTTTTTCAGTTAGGGTTTGAGTTTCTTAATCTATAAAGAGAATTTGGTAGATTTGTAACTTGGGTTTGAGAAGCAGTTTTGGCGTAAACATGCTCGTTTGTCGTGGAATAAAGGGTGTTGTTCTTGGAAGTTCGGAATTTTTTTTTCTGAAATGGTTTCTCAGATCTGAAATTAAAGTATTTCAGGAAACAACCACGAAGAAGTATTTCAGATTTCTGAAGAGAATTAACTACTATATTCATAAACTGGGCAATCCTTTCGGTCTTTCTGGACGTGAACGTATGGACTATGCGAGTTTGGGAAGATACGTCTTTTTCCAGAACTTGTTTCATTTCCTGAGAGTAATGGAAAAGTTCACGTTCTTCAGGAAAATACTGAAAAGACTGGTGCTGCTTAATGGTGGATGACACTGTACTGGTGGTTCAGAGTTTCAGGTTGAACATAAGTATGTGAAGTCTTCGGATGGTTGTTAATAAAAAGTCCACTCTGATGAAGTCTTCTGGTTTTTCTCGTCTAAGAGACTGGCATTGGGTTTGAATTTTCTGATAAAGGTACGTACTTGTCTGAATGAATAAGTGATAGGCAAACTGTCAATAACCAACGGAGACGCCATGGTTGATCCTTGTGTGTTTCTCTTTGGTCTATAGTAGTTTAAAGGGGTTTGGTGATTTTTGTGTTTTGTAAAGTTTTGGTTCCGTTGGTGTATGGTGTTGGAGCGCTGTCCTTATAAAGGGTACCTGATTTTTCCTTATTATTGATTTATTGTGCAAGATGTAGAATAATCCTTCCTCCCCGATTTTAGAATGTCATTCCAAATTTCATTTATATCTACCCCCTGTTTATTTCATATAGATTTCCAGATTTGTTCGGTTTCTAGAGTTTTATATTACCCTATTGCATATTTGTTCTGTGATGAGTGTTCTGCGATAGCTGTGTATATTGAAAGCTGTGAACAATTTTCCTTTTAATAAAGGAGTCCTATTATTAAAAATAAAATAGAAGAGCGGAACTTCTTTTTCAATTAAAGCATTGATGTGTTTTAATACATGGCTTTAGTCTGGCGTAAGAGAATATATAAACTTTCAAACTTTTCTGGCTGAAATGTCGTGACAGATGTTGAAATTCCTGACAGCATATAGCTTTAGTTTCTTGCAAATGACCAAGGAATTCGACAACGAGAGTAAAATCCACACAGACGAATAATAAGAAGTTTTAACGGGAATCAGATCAATGAGAGTTTTGTAACTAAAGACAACAAAACCTATAAACATTAAGAATATTAAGTAGCTTGGAGCCCTAATTAACCTTTGCAATCATAGCCATCATAGGAAAACGTTGTCATTAAGGACTGAAATACAAGGCACATCATGCATGATAGAACAACATCACGTCTGTTTGTTCTATATCGTGCGTAACTAGCTATCAGCTCAGTTATTAACAATGTTAGAGCATCAGTTATTGACAATGTTAAAGAAAATACTAAAAACAAAAATATTGGTGCATCTTGTTTACATAACACTTAATTATGACATAGGAAACAAATTAAAAACGGGTGAATCGGCTTTGGCGGAACATGTGACGAATTTTACACGATAATGACTGGGATAATGTTAAAATACTTAAATAGGGAACAGAAAAAGATGAACTAAACATAAGAGAATCCTTAGAAATCATTTTAAAAAATGAATATAAACAGAGATTTAGGCCCAGGAGCCATGGAATGAAGCTTTTAGAAATCGCTGTTGTAATGGCGCCACTGGAAAAATATGCTAATTATACACGTACATAGGTTTATAAGAAACTTCATGTGTACTTCGTGGTTTATTCTCCTGAATATGGTGGAATTATTTCCACCGAAACATGTAGAGTTTTAAAAGTTTTTAACTTGTATTTTTAAACTTCACAAATACATTATTGTGCAAGTAAAAAAACGTTGATGTCTCGTTTGATTAATTTATATTCAAAATGACAGATTTTTATTAATTTTTGGCGATATTATTTCCAAACTTTTTCTTGTATTGTATGTTTGTTTGTTCGTAATTAAGCACAAAGTTGCACAGTGGGCTACCTGTGCTCTGTCCACCACGGGTATCGAAACCCGGATTCTAGCGTTGTAAGTCCGCAGACATGCCGCTGTGCCACTGGGGGCAACTTTTCTTGTATTCAAGAAATCACTGACTGTCTTTTACTGCAAGTTGAATAATTTCAATTTTATACTACAAAAGACGGGGCAGTTTTAACAATTAGATAGGTATATATATAACATATTTTTAGGAATAAGAAATTGAAAAATTACCTTTATCATTGGTAGTCAAAAATGATTAAATAGGAAAAGAACAAGCAAATATATGTAATAAAAAAATGCGTTTTGATTGTCGTTCAACACAAAGCTATACAATGGACTATCTGTGCTCTTCTCACCACGGGTATCGAAACCCGATTTCTGGCATCCTAAACTTACAAACTTACTGCCGAGTCCCTGAGGGAGCGGGAATTTGTGAAGAGTGTGCACCGTGTTGCGGCAGTTTAGTTAAAATAGTGTCTATAAAGAGTTGTCAAAATTTCAATTAGCTAGGAAACGTGTGAACAGATTATCACTGTCTTAGATATAAAAGAATATAAACATGTCTTAAAATATTGAGTTTTGAGCGGTATTATGTTGAACAATAAGGAATTATTTTTTATTGAAACATTTTATACCTCTAACACATATACCAAATCATAGTTGCGTGTCTATAAAACAATGTTGTTTGAAACAGTCTTTGGTTCACAGTGATAAGACTAACGACTATTTTACGGGGTATATCAAGGTTTTACGCCACCTATTGGATATAAAAATGAATTAGATATTCTCTGTAATCAAATCAACAATATTTCCTCACTTTGATTCATAATCTTTCCTCTAAAAAGAATAGTCTCCCGTTGAAACAGCTGTAAGTTTACGGACTTACAGTGTTAAAATCTGGGGCTCGATTCCTTGCGGTGGACACAGCAGATAGCCCAAATGTGGCTTTGCTCTAAAAACAAACAAATAAATTAATTAACTAAAAAAAATATGGCAAAAATGAACAAACTTACCAAGATGTTTAAAGAAAAAACTTAATAAATAACATATTCTATGAATACCAAGGTAGTTTAGAGAACTCTAAAGGACTATGAAATGACATCAACTGTGTACTATAAGATCTGTTTCAGCATACATTTATCCCTCCTGTAAGTTAACGCTCGAGGAGAGTCTCTCAACACACGGTAAAACATTGTGTACGGTATGATTTAGATTTTCTTTCTAAGATTTCAACTAACATCTGGAAATTCACAAACTGTTTTAATTAATCTGTCACATTCTTTAATCCTAAGTTACGCGAAACGTAGACAAAACAAATATTTTAAAGTGTTTATTACTGAATAATAATTATTTCATTTATAATGGAGATTTCGATTGAAGCTTAAAATACGACTATATTTCTCACGCACGTTCAGTTGCGGATTATAAGAAATGAATAAATTAGATTTTGATTTGGCCCCGATTTAGATTTTTATATCATGTTTAATAGGCTTTCACATATTGATTGATGTTTATACATAGAGATAAGATTTAAACTTGGATGGATTTTTCTATTTTAAAACATCTTAATC
Source organism: Limulus polyphemus (assembly GCF_000517525.1). Lineage (NCBI taxonomy): Eukaryota > Metazoa > Arthropoda > Merostomata > Xiphosura > Limulidae > Limulus > Limulus polyphemus. Next base: position 305,035 of record NW_013665682.1, read on the forward strand.
CTAAGATAATTTTTCTGTTGAAACTTATAAAAGCAAGTTGTATTTTCTGGGTATTTTCTTAGCTAGGAAGTCAAAAGGAAGATGTCATTATAACAGATATTTTGTAGAGACTAATTAATTTTCATGTCTATTAAGATGCCCCGAATAAAGGAACTCATTCATATTCCTGCAAAGTGGAATTGTTATTCGATACAGCATTGGTTAGCATGAGCGTCTGAAATATTTAAGCTTGTCTACTCATACACTAATCTATTATGGTAATATGATAATGAAGGAAAAGGTCACTGTACATGCCAATGAGAAATACTAACCTAGTGAACTGAAATTATCACTATTGTTTCGTGTGAACTTTGAAAATGGAAAATAAAGCCACATAACTCAAATTATTTCATTTAGCCAGCACTTTAATGAATATCTGCAATGCAAGCCGTCACATGCACTATGCGAAAGAAAAACTGTGTTCTCAGTTCTCCAGACGGGCTTCAGCCCTTAAGCCGCTTATTACAGACATAGTTATAAGGTTTTGGCTATTATAGTATCCTGTTTAGGATAAGTATGGTGAAAAACAATAATGTTAAACAAAAGCTCGTGTTACTCGTTGTTTGCTATGGATACACGTGTCTGAATTGGTCAGCAACCTGGAGAACTGTTGAAATATTATTGTGTCATCCTAGTCAGAAAACGTGTGTAGAATAAGTAGTATCGTGGTATGTGCCTGTTTAAGTTGGTTTGATATATAATCACTGGTGATATTTAATAAAGGGCGTTAATGCACTGTATTATAACGCATATCAAGACAAATAACAAACAGAACAGACTAAACGGAAATTTATGAAAGTTGACACCTTGAAGCATTTTTGAGTAAAAGTTGGTGACATTCTATTTTAGCATAATTTGAGTGTGCTAAACACGAATTTGGATGTTACCAATCTGAATTTTGAGTTTTAGCACCCCAAATTTAGGAAATATAATGGGCACTGTAAAAAAAAAGAATCATTAACTGTTGTTTTATGGGTAATTAATCTGTATACTCTTTTGTTTAATGGTTTGTTTTCCTATATTCAATACCAATGAAAGCAAAGATGAGCTTTGCACAATAATTGACTTAATGTAGTGATATTAATAATTTTAGGTTTATTTACAGAATACAACATAGTTGCTTGTACAATACTGAATTCAGCTAATTTGTTTATTAATGGATTGAATAGGTATCGCATTAATGAATGTTTTATTTCTTACAAGATGCATGAACGTCTTATCTGTCTTTTGTAAATACTGGTACATAATATTTGCTAAAGTTTCTGAACCTACTGTGCATAATGTTTTAAGTCGTAATTACAGTCAATAATGTATTACTAAAGTTGTTTTTAGGTATGATTTGGGATGAGTGACACTATGTGGTTCTACGCATGTTCTTAGTGGTATAGGGTAAATTTCGTTTTTTCTTCTTTTTTCCTAGATGATCTAAATACTAGTTAGCGATTTTGAAATTTCAATTATTTCTTTTACTCCAGATCAACTTTAAGAGAGTAACACCCATTTCTTATAGTCTCTGTATGATTTGTCAGGAGGACAAGAGAGACGGCTTGAAGGATACCAGCAATCAAGCTTTGCAAAGAATTCAAGAAGTAACAAACAAGATACAATTCACACATACACCCCACGTTAGAAATCCTGAACTCGATATTAACCGTCTATGTCATGACAAGACCGTTTTTGACCAGTCCAGTTCAAATTGGACAACTCTGATTTCAAACGGTTTCGTCCAGTCTAAACGAGTCTTATCAATCCGAAGCAGGTCTGGTGCAGTCTGCCCTGGACATATGGTAAGTAGCTGGTTTTGTGTCTTTACATGACCTACGCGGTCATTATAGAGTTCGGGATTCCTAAAGTTAACGTATGCATCAAATACAGTATCAACTTTGATGGTACGGATTAAATTCTAGCTTTACGTTATCAATACATTTCCCTCATATTTTTTGTAGGTTCTGAACTGCAATTTTCCTAATGCATATGGAAGATGAATAAGTACAATCAGTGCAAACTGAGTTAAGGGATAGGATTAATGATATCAAACTATCATTTTAATGCTGATTCAGAAAAGATCCAAACTATCAAATGACTAAGTACAATTAGTGCAGCTTCAGTTATAGGATAGGATTACTGATATCAGACCAAGTGTAATCGGTGCAAGTTCAGTTATAGGATAGGATTACTGATATCAGACCAAGTGTAATCGGTGCAAGTTCAGTTATAGGATAGGATTACTGATATCAGACCAAGTGTAATCAGTGTAAGTTCAGTTATAGGATAGGATTACTGATATCAGACCAAGTGTAATCAGTGCAAGTTCAGTTATAGGATAGGATTACTGATATCAGACCAAGTGTAATCAGTGCAAGTTCAGTTATAGGATAGGATTACTGATATCAGACCAAGTGTAATCAGTGCAAGTTCAGTTATAGGATAGGATTACTGATATCAGACCAAGTGTAATCAGTGTAAGTTCAGTTACACTGATTACACTTGGTCTGATATCAGTAATCTATCCTATATCAGTAATCCTATCCTATAACTGAACTTGCCAGGCTAAGCGTAATCAGTGCAAGTTCAGTTATAGGATAAGATTACTGATATCAGACCAAGTGTAATCAGTGCAAGTTCAGTTATAGGATAGGATTACTGATATCAGGCTAAGCGTAATCAGTGCAAGTTCAGTTATAGGATAGGATTACTGATAACAAGTTATAATGTAAATGTCGACTCTAGCCAACGCTTGTTGGTTTATGTGTACACTGTCCTATGAGAGTTATACATCAAAACTTTCTTGACTGATGCAGAAATATCATACGAAGAATGACAGTTTTCTGTGTTGCACTATCCTCGATTTTGATTTCAAATACAAACGATGGTCGAAAACAAGAATATACAAGGGAATTATAACTTCGTTTTTCGCTATTATTATTATTATTATAAGAGTACAGTTGTAATTTATCATTTTTGAAAGTTCCTTTATAATTCATAAAAAAAGAGCATTCGCTCGAGTTTGCATATGGAAATATAATAATGTAAAAGGCAAATTTTTATTGCATCATAAAAGACACGATTTTTCAGATTTTTTCATGGTTTGATATTTTACTACATCACCGTACTAAAACTGCAACCCAATATTGTGATTCTTAAAAAACCGCGATAAATGTTAAGATAAAAAGTTCTTGGTAGACTGCATTCTGACTCTCCGGTAGTTCAGCTATAATTTTAGGGCTTAAAGCATTAAGATACAGTGAGCACAGTGCAGATACTCTATTGTGCAAATTTGCACTTAACAACGAACAAACATACTATTTTATAATTTTAGACCAAAAGAGTATAATAAACAGATATTTCTAAGTGGAAATAGCCTTGTAATTTGGTGGAATTATAACTTTGCCAAGCCCGTTTGTTACATAGGCAGATGCGTTCAAATGTATTACTCAGTCAGTGAGATTGAGAAATTTGTGGTTTTGTGAATTTTTTGTATCTGCACTGCTGACTTTCTAGAGTGGTTGCATGACTTATAATTTTATATGTGGTTTGTTCATCACGTAAGGGTGTCTCGCAAGTGATTGTGGAGATTTATTATTTGGTTGTTAAATGTCTATATGAGTAAATAGTTTGTTTTGCATGCATTATGTATCTGCCCCATTCCTACTATAAGTACTATTGTACTTATGATAAAATTCATATTTTGGACTCAAGTAACTTCAGAATAGAAATAAACAGGAAAAAACAATGAATACATAATTGGGTAATTAGTGAGAAACAGCTGCACAGTACGACTTCAACAAATATGCATCTTATTTAATATATATAGGGTTAGTATGAATTACTATTTTTATTTGACTAGTACAAATTTTGTTACTCTCTCAAACTACTAACTCCATGTTTTACATGATAGAACAGAAGCAGAAACGTTCAGGTGTATACTTTTACCTACACTGTTGCCAAACTAGGCTAAGCATCCATTTTCATAATTGCCTGGCAATTTAGCACAGACCCTTTTGTAAACGTGTTACTTAAAAGCATTAATTATCAGATAAGATAACAGCTGGAATCATATCAGAATAAAACAAAGTGCAATAACACACATTTGGTAAAAAGAGGAACAACCAAAAACCAGTGAAGTTTTTAAGTTGTTATTGTTTCCTCGACATTTCAACGTACGGCTTTTTAAAAGATGACCCTATTCAACAAAATGGTTTTTCCTAAGACTACTGTTAAATTTCATAAGGTAATCTTTTCAAAAAACTGTAAGGAGAAATTATAGAAAATAATATTCCATAGCTTCTACCCGTTCTATTTTATATTAAATATGTTTACTCTCTAGTGTGCGCTAAGCCACCTTAATTTCACCGATAGATAGTTATTATAAACAATACAGATCATGTTTTTAATTCTGAGACACCGAATTCAGCATTTTATATTTCAATTAAATTCACACAGAAATAAAGTAAATATCAGTTCACAATGACAAATACTCGTAAAAGCAGAGCTTAGATAAATCCTTTCTGTATAATAATTACATAAAAGTAGTTTGTATTTCTTGTTTTTCTCCAGAAAGGTCCCAGAATTTCGAGATCTCACAGTTAGGTCAAACTGTTTAAGGCCGGTAAAGCTCAGGCTTGACCAGACTAGACCAGATTTTTTTCGACCGGAGATTACTTTATCGTATCAAACCGCCTCTTTTAAAGAGATTATCCTATTGAACAAAGTGTTTTTCCCAAGATTACTGTTGAATTTAATAATGTAATTTCATTAAGTACTTAGTCTGATCGTTGATAAAAAGTTTGCGTACTAGGTCTGTGGATCCAAGGGTCCATGGCTTGGGTCCCATTGTTGTAGAAATACACTTTGAACTTTGGTGCCGTGGGTACGTTATAAGGGTTACAATTAAATCACAATATTCTGTCATATAAGAATAACCTAACAGTTGTCGGCGAAACTTGTTTACTAGCTGCCTTCCCTGTTGTCTACCAGTTTAGAATTAGCGACTACTGTTGTTTAAATTTACGCAAACATTTTTAAAAAGCAAACAAATAATATCACAACAGAATACAAGAATCTTAAAAAAAAAGTATTTTGCTACAAAATGAAATTTAAATGTTTGCGCTCCATTACCTTCCCTGGTGGCTCAGCGGTAAGCTTCAATGTTTATTGCACTTTAATTCGGAATTGATCCCAGTGGTAGAAACAGTCAAATATTCCATTATACATCTTTGCGCTAAAGCAAAACAAAAGCTATATATTACATTTAAAATTAGTTTTCCTTTTGCCATATCTTGCACTATCTGATAAGACTTAAAAAAGCTTATGGTTTATAATTTTATGAAATATAACGATTCATAAATGGTTTATTTATGTATTTCGCGCAAAGCTACACGAGGGCCATCTGTGCTAGCCGTCCCTAATTCAGCAGTAAAAGACTAGAGGAAGGCAGCTAGCCATCACCACCCACTGCCAACTCTTGGGCTACTGTTTTACCAACGAATAATGGGATTGACCGTCACATAATAACACTCCCACGGCTGAAAGGGCAAGCATCTTTGGTGGAACGGGGAGATTCGTAAATGAAAGTTCCATTTAATTGGCTTATATAACAAGAAAATGACTTGCCTTTACCCATATTTATTGCCTGAGCAATACTTTCGAAACTTTGCTACCACAAGAGCTATTGAAACTGTCTTGACTTCTCATGTTTTATCGATGGAACAAAATATAGAAAAAGGGGTAATAAAAAAGACACAAACTTTGGATAAAAATTGAAACCAAAATCAGAACACACAAAAAATTGATGTAAATCTCAACCGTATCATTTTTTTAATATAAAAACAAAACAATAATAATAAATACAACTAAATATCTGCAAAAGACAGCATCCACGTATTATGTCATTTTATTTATAATAAATAATGCATTTTGATAAAGAAAAAATAATGCTGCCCATTTCTTTCTTCTATTTGCTCCATGACATTGAGTTATGTTGACTTGAGAGAATCCACTCGTACAATGCAATCCAAAGAAAATAACTGAGCCTTATGTGATGCGCTACAGATGATTTAACGTATATTAATATAGAAGATAATATGCTACCAATTCATTTTTCTTTATTGCACAATTTTTTGTGGGAAAAAAATCTATAAACATTCAAACAGAATTTCCTCTGAAAAATATATAAAAATGATTCAATAACATGCATGTTACTTACATATTTATATGAGTGTAAGTCCTTTTTGTTAGGAATAAGAACGTTAGAAGTACAATAAATACATAATCAGCATAAGAGACGCGTTCATGAATCTCCCAGAGGATCAGCAGCAAATGTATGGACATGCAACGCTAAAATACGGAGTTTGATTCCCAGTAGTGGACATAATGCAGATAGCCTATGGTTTTTGCGCTAAAACAAACGCAATCATGATTTCTGTTTTCTGTCCATTGTTACTGATGAGGGGTAGAAACTTTTGAAATTAGCCTAACTCCAGGACAGGTAACAACTCCTAGTATATACAATATTCCTCAATTGTCTTTCATTGTCCCAAGCAAACCAAATTGTAGATTATGTTCGTTTACAAAACAATTTCACTCAAAACCAAATAAAAGTCACAAATATTAAACATCATACACTTATCACAATGAATTGTATTTGTATTTATAGCAAAGCTACTAAGACTGTCTGCCGCCATTCTTAATTATGAAATACTGACCAGAAAGAAAACAAACAGTCAACAGTACCCTAAAACCAACCATTTATGCTAACGGACTGACTGTCACTTTTATAACGCACCCACAGCTTAAAGAGCAAGGAATAGTTTATGGTATTACTCGGATTCCAAACAGACTCGCTAGCTCTGAAATCCACCTGTTTTTTTAAGTGTAAAAAAAAAAGACTGTTCCAAAATTTCCAGCAAAGTTATCTGCTCTAGAAGACCACAGTTTTGAACCGATACGCTAGAGGGAAGACAGCTAGTCAACAGCACCCATCTCCAACTCTTGGGCTAGTGTAATTGAATAGTTGGATTTGATTTTCACTCTTATAACGAACACACGACACCGAAATGCGATTTTGCAGCAACAGGACACAAGCTATGAACCCTCGGATTCACGATACGGATGCACCTGTCGAAAGCTCGAAAGCTTTGTCGTTTCTTTTTATCTGATTCACCCCAAATATTTCGTTTTGTTTCAACCATTATGAATGTTTTTTTTGCCACAGTGTTTTTTTCTTGCCCATCACTATTTTCAATGGTGCACCGTTAATGATTTTGTTACAAGGAATATTAATATGAAACTCCTCAAGTTCACTTCATTTGTCGCGAAACCGGAGCCAAAGAAATAAATATATACGTACAATGCAACACTAAACTTTGTACACGAAGCAAAAGGCAAATTTTGAAGACGTGAGGTTTTTTTTTACGTTACAACCTTAATCCCAAGTAGTTTAAGGTCAGCTGGTATTTTTGTAGGCCAAGTCGGCAATCATATATGACGAGCACATCGATCACCCAAACCACTAGGCCATGTCAGGACTACGACGTGATATAAAGTGGACAAATCAGTGACCAGCAGCTTATCTCACCTGGAAGGTATAATAAGGTCTCACTGCTTGGAGATTATATATATATATATTTGGTAAAGCAGGCATTTTTCGTCTGATAACATATGCTATAGTAGATCAAAACTTTGTTTCTAGTCTTCGCACGGATGAAAGAATTCCGTTTAAATATTACAGGCAAGCTACAACATTTCTTTTAAACAACAGTGAACATTAGTACTTTCCGTATAAAAATATCCGCAAGTCATTGCTCA
>NW_013665682.1:313559-316890 GCF_000517525.1 Limulus polyphemus
CATTATAACGCCCCCACGGCTGAAAGGGCGACCATGTTTGGCCCAAGATTAATAAATAAACAAGTAATCAAGGCTACTAAATGTTTTACGCTTACTCTGGTTCCTCGTAAAAAAAAAGAGACCTTGCGAAAACAAACAACGCATATTCGTATTGGAAAATTGTACGTTGTGTTTTGTCTTTTTCAAATATACTGCTATTTTGTTTCAGCCACGTTATATAGGGAAAATTAGCGACAAACTGCTTTAAACTTCTGTGGGGGGGGTGATAAATAAATTTATAATAAATATAAGCACTTATTTAACTACAACTAATATTGTTAGCTATGACAGCTAAGATATAAATAATCAAATTAGTTCAGTCGTAAAATATAGAAACAAAATTTATTGAATAAACTAAATATTTCACTCGATTTAAACTTTTCTGAGCCAGATATACCAGAACTCATGAACTTTGAGACTTATTCGTTCCATATATGAAATCAAAATAAACAGTTTTCTTCCAATAAATAACAATGAATTCTATGCAGTGCAATTTCTCAATGTTCTTCCTGCGATTTCCACCAAATTTCTAAAGTGCAAAAAGCAGGGACATAGCCAGACTTTTAAAACTAGGTGAATCACTAAAACGAGACTTGGATGGTCCAGTAGGCATGTACAAGAAAGTTGCATTGTTTGGATAACAATGATTAACGGACTTTCTTTCGTGTATACAAAAAATTATATCTACAATAAAAGTTAAGCCTCTTTTTCCAGGACGGAGTGAACGTCTTTTTTTTTTCAAATTGGACTGATTTCGAACTGTCCCTTTTCTCCGTTTTACTTTAAAATTCTTATACAAGTTATTTCGAGTTTCCTATAAGATATTGCTTATAAAAGAAGAGGCTTTTATGTAAGCTTCGCGCCGAAACAGTTAAAGAACAGAGCTTTATAACAATTATTTGGAATGCGATTTATGCTAGCTTCTAGTTAGTCGCATTAAAAGTTAAGATCCAAAGACAAACAGATGGAGAATGGAGATATCGTTTTTAGAACATTTAAGCTATGGCACAGTTTCTTACAACATGGAAGTTTTCATACGAACAAAAAAAAGAGAGATAAATAATTAAAACAGAGAAGAGAGTCACTCGACTTTAGTTTCACGTAAGTTATAATTAATCTTTCTTTTTCATTTTAAAAAGTTTATAAGATTCATTTTTATTTGAAGAATATTCCGAAATTCAAGCCACGTTAATGTACACCCCAAAGGTATTTCATTCCACGACTTAAAGACTTGAGCGTATGTAAAGCTCACTGGAGTTTGAAATTAAGTTTGGGTTCAAAACGGCCCCCCCAAGTCCAAAAGAAAACTTTCCGATACATTGCCCAAGGATTTGTGTGTCGATTCATTAACTTCAACAAACTGTAAATCGTGCCCTTTATGAAACCTTTAGGAGGCAAAGTTTGTTATATTTTCTGTGAATAAAAACAACAACTTTTATTTAAACAATATCCAAAATGAAATTTGCATAAGAAACATACTTTATTCAACGCTCATCTACATTTACTGATACTAAGATATCAACGATAGACAAAGTTATCGTTTGCCGTATATTAGACATATAGCCAACTAATTTGCAGACGTTCAAGCTGGTTACCATAGCAGCCAGAAAAACAAGTGGGTCCGACAACGTGGTACACAGTATAACAGACGATAGTTATTGGGAAAAAGGTGTTTTGAGACCTTGTTCGTAAAATACTTGCAATAAAAAGTGATACTTGATATTATACTAATATATTTATTCAAACATGTAATAACAATAAAAATAATTAAATATGCATAAAGTTGTTTGAATAGAATTCCTGTAGGAAACAATTTTCTTTTAACCTAAAATAATAAGGAAATCCATTTTTGAAAGTTCCATGCGCCTAACACGCGATGAAAATCACGTAAACTACAAATGCTACCAATAATGTAATACGCACTGAAGATGATAAGATGACCCCCTTCGGAAAGTAAGCGAAACTAAAGCTTAAAGGAAGAGCGAAATGCGTAGGTTGTTCGAGGACTCTGCTAATTTCTAAGCTAGGATTACGTAATCAAAATCATCCGAAGGTTTGAAATTAAAAATGAGAAGCCGAACGAAATATGAAGGAAAGAATTAAAAGAAAATATTTTTACTTCCGAGCTTCGTATCGTGGCACGAGGTGATTACGAAGGTCGTGTTTGGAAGTACTGTACATTAAATTCCATATATGAGTGTTAAATTGTGTTAGGTTTTGTTTTAGTGGATTCTTCTACAGTAAAGTCAACGATGAATGAACAGCACACACTACACGTATTCAAACATATATATTCTGACCTAAATACATACAAATATATCAGCATAGACATTTATCTTATCTTATGTGTAACTTTGCCATAATCTGCCCTCTTTCTTCTCTGCTGGCCCATTTTATACCTTTCGTCCCATCGTCGATTTGTCACAACCCCTTCACTATCTGTTCCCACGCGCCACTTTACACTCTCCACAATAACGAGTCACAAACGAAAAATACAATATCATACACTAAACAAAAACGAAATAATATTACAATGATCATAAAAACCACAACAAATCAATTGACAGTCTTTTATATCATGACAAATGCTTTAACCAAAAAATCATTGGTTTAATTTTATATGTTACTAGACCACCAATGACCTGTTGAGTCACCCACTATTCAGAGGTTATGAAGAATTCAAGCTAATTTCAATATTGCACCGAAATGAAGGTTTATTTTGAGATAACTTAATTAAATATTTCAATCCATTCATGTTATTCATAATTCAAGAAAAAATATTTGATTGTTGATCGGGAGTAAAGGGAAGACTTTCATTTTTCAAAAAAGTGAAGTCAGAGTTTTCAGGTATTGTGATGAACAAACCTTTTTCACAGTTGATTCAAAACGCCTGAAAATAAGAAATAACAGATAATAGTAATGTTATTCATGGTTTATTAGAACGTAATTGACATCAAAAAACCGAAAAAAAAGCTATTTCAGAAAAACATTTCATACTTACTTGCTCAAATTACTGGAAGAAACAGTAAAACTTGATAACTGATCCACTACGAAATTCACCAAATGAAAAATCTTTCTCACTGTCTCACAGCGAATGATTTTTTGATTGAGAAAATTTTCTCGTTTCCTTACCTATCATAACCAAGGCACATTACTGAGAAAGTCTTCAAGATCTTATTTTTGTGATCTTACGCCTTTTAATGAAGATGGGAACATTGAAAGGGAAATAGATTTGAACGAAGAAGTTTCGTAAAGAGCGCGAACGGTAGTGTGATGTAAAATTACTCATGCT
>NW_013665682.1:317276-344573 GCF_000517525.1 Limulus polyphemus
GTATTTAATTACAGACAAACAAACAAACAATCTCAGAGTTTTAGTAGTATATAGATAAATATATCGTTAAGTTTCGTGAAATTCTTTGTTCAATAAAAACTGGTTTACTTCACCTATTTCTCAAGAAAATAAATTAAAACTTACTACGTTTACAGGAAGTCAGTATTGTGCAGCAAACACCAAAACAACAGGCCCAGTTGGTACTGTACCATAAAGAAAAGAAAAGCTCATTAAATCTTTCCAGTCTTCTATTTCGCTTCACATAAGGCTCACTGCACCAGACGAGATGAGAGAGGCGCCGAGACTGAAAAAGGTAAAATCCTGATTAGACTGTGGAATTTTCCCTGACATTAAATTGTTAATCGTGAAATTTTGTCTTGCCGATTAAAACTTTGTTATTTGTACCTTCTTATATTTTTGAATCTTATATATATATATATATGTAAACTAAATATGAATTCGTACTGGAAATGAATAGTTTAAAAAAAGCCTCGATTATATTTCAGAAACAATTTTGTGTGGAAAGAGAGAAACAGAAAACATGAAAGCACTTTAATCGTTTTATTCACGCCGTCTATATTTGTCATGAGTTAAAGATGGGAAAAAAGTTATCGAAATCGTGTGGCATTTAGAAATAAAACTATCTACCGATTTTACGTCAAATAAAACTTAAAAAGTGTCTTTGATATTATGTTTAAAAATTACTTTCATGTGAATAATTAATATCAAAAGTAAAATTTTTACACATATTTCCTACCAAACTATTTTTGGTAGGTCGTAAAGAAAATAGAGAATTTGATGGTGACAGGCATTCCGTTTATTTTTACACATATTTCCTACCAAACTATTTTTGGTAGGTCGTAAAGAAAATAGAGAATTTGATGGTGACAGGCATTCCGTTTATTTTTATACATATTTTCTACCAAACTATTTTTGGTAGGTCGTAAAGAAAATAGAGAATTTGATGGTGACAGGCATTCCGTTTATTTCATGGAGTCAACGAAGTGTATAGTGTGACTTTCTCCCGTCGTGAAATAAACAATAATCTAACTAAGCTTCCCATTACGTACATTCTGAAGACGAGTGTGACTTCAAGCGGCAAACAACCAGAACTACGTTTGTTCTTACTTGTTGATTCCACTACAGAAAAACCCAGAAGGAAAAGTATGATAGCAGCAAATGCCGAACTGAGAACCTGAGAAACAACAACAATGTAATGGCAAAACTGAAAAGAGTTATAAGAACTTGTTTTATATTAAACTCATATGACAAAATCTTTATACATTGGTTTGTTAAAAGGTAAAAACCATAATATTTTTCATATCCAATATATTAGAGAAAAAAACTTCAAGTTATATTCAAATTAATGGACTTACAACGCTAGAATTCGGGTTTCGATACTTGTAGTGGGCAGAGCACAGATAGCCCATTGTGTAGCTTTGCGCTTAACTACAAACAAACTAACCCACCCCCGGTGAGGCAGCTGTAAGATCGAGGGCTTATAACGCTAACAACCGAGGCTCGATACTCCCGGTGGCCACAGAGCAAATAGACACCCCATTCTGTAGCTTTGTGCTTAAACACAACAAAAGCTACAAACCTAGCCTCAATATAGGTTTTTTTCCATTTTACTGAATCTACCTTATTCAGAAAGAATAAAATTTGCTATAAGATTTGCCAAACAATGCAATGCCTAGAATGTAGGACATGTGTTGTGTGAAAAGGTATATTTTTCCACACGTAGTGCAAACAAATTGGATGAAATTCTCAATGCAGTGCGTTATACATTAAAATATTCCGAACTGGCCATATTCGCGTACTTACCGGAAATAATTATTAAGTGCAATTTTTAAGTAAGATAATATTTGTTTTTATGAACTGGTCAATCGAAAAGAGCAAATAGTATCAAAAAGCATTTAAAAATGCAATAAACTATAACGTCTTAGATAAATTGTGGAGACAATGTAAGGAACTCCATGGAGTCCTGATAAAACTACCATATTTTGATATTGAATGTGATAGAAATTGTATATTTTTTAACGTCTGGAAAAAATCATATTACAGTGTTAAGGTGCGTGACAAGAATTATATAAAAGAAACCATGGATAAGAGAGCAAAAGTAAACTGTAGTGTAAAAAAAAGAAAAAAGTTTAGTGATCAATAATGAGATTAAAAAGTATTTAGAAACTAATAAAACGTCCCGTATCTACACGAAATCTATTTTAGTGAAAAAAAAATAAAAATAGCAAAACTACAACAAAAGTTCTACAGAAATATGTTTTAATCATCATTATATTTGTATGTGAACAGAAAAGTAAATAAATATCGAAAACTGTCTTACACGCTGCTTGTCCCCCAGTGGCACAGCGGACTTAGAACGCTAGAAACTGGGTTTTGATACCCGTGGTGGGCAGAGCACAGATAGCCCTCTGTGCTTAATTATAAACAAACAAACATACTAGCTGCTTTAAAATTGTTACACTTCACATTAACCAGAATTAAATGCCCGCGCTTTGCTGCGGGGTTCAAAGCCCCCCACTATCAAGCACTGATCACATCCTTCCATTATCCATAATTATAGCTACCCCAAGTGGGACCCGTACCTGAAAACAAACCTTGAACATCCGATACCTGAGTACATGGGAAATGGGAGAGTCAGTTTCGATGTCAACCTCCTCCTCCTCCCAAGTGCACTGATATTTTGGTAGCACCGTTAAATGCTGAAAATTTCATAAATGATGGTATTGTAATTACAATACCCCTGTCAGGGCCATGTCCATTTATGTGCAACGTTTAGCATTTGCACAGGTAAACAATTTGCTTCATTTCATATGTTTACAGTCTCACAAATCGCAAATAGTCCCATATTCTCCCGTGTTTATTTACTCTGTAATATATCTAGTATGTACTGACATAAATAAAAACATTTTAATACACCAATGATATGTTAGGTAAGACAAGCAGTAGGTGGTTGCTTGCTATGCATATAATACATATTTATGGGTGACGGGTATTTAGGTTAATTTTCATCACGTATGATATAGCGATCATGCGTAGGTTTTTACGGAAGTAAGTGAACGATCTGTTTAGAAGTCTATCATAGAGTGGCTGTATATTTACGGAGTTATGTAAGAAATGTGAACTTGTTGTGCTTGGGACTTTTTATGCACTAGTAAGGATTGAGTTTTGTAGTGTCTTCGTGAACTTGTTGTGCTTGGGACTTTTTATGCACTAGTAAGGATTGAGTTTTGTAGTGTCTTCGTGAACTTGTTGTGCTTGGGACTTTTTATGCACTAGTAAGGATTGAGTTTTGTAGTGTCTTCAGTTTCTTTTTGATTAAGCTTGGTTATGTTACGTTTGGGCAGGCATATTCGACTATCTGATTTTTATTGTTTTTGGGTGATGTACCTGTATTCTTTCCAGACAGACTTCTGACCTGATTCACTTGCTTCCAGATTTTTTTAGTGGGGGAGATGAACACAGTTTTAAAAATAGCGCCCCTAAAATTCCAAGGGAAAACTAGGAACAAAAACTCCGATACTAGAGTCGAGTTCAGTAACCCTGCAAAACTACTCCTAGATCGCCATCATGCCTGGGTAATATTTTAACCCCCTTTGGCGTTTCACTCTGAGTCCACCTGCCAAGTTTGGTCCTGCTGGCTCCAACAATCCAACTTCTATAAAGTTTCGAATTCACCCCTTGTATCAAACAAATTGAGGTGTTCGTCCTTTGTCCGGGTTAAGAACTTTAAGAAATGTGTGGGTGGATGCTGTGATAAATAACGCACAAATCCTAGTGGTCAAAGTAGTGGTGGTAGGAGTGCTTTCTGTTACCCGCTTTCAACACCTCTTAATGTCATTCCACAGTGTTTCACGTGATTTATTAATTGACAGTCATTGGCCGCAGAAGTGTCTTAAAGGCCGAAGTTGAAAGGTCACGGGTCAAAGTAGTAAGTGGGTCTAACTCAGGAAACGATTCTTTATGTAAACCTTGTGGTGGCTAATGGAGTAGAAACTTCAGAAACTTTTATGAGTACATAAGACGTTTGTGTGGCCTTCACTCACACTGTGCGTATGCTGTGTTATAGAAAATTTAAGTTATTTTTGTTCTTGTTATAAGGATGTGACGCCATCTATGAATTTAGTTAACTTTAATTTACGTCAAAGATAATAAATGCTTAATAACATCATTCTAAATTATCATCCCAGAAAGTTTGGTTAAGATTGGCCCAGCGACCAAGGAATAGTTAGAACAGACAAACTTTTGTGCTTCATATATATAGATTCACGGTACTGTATCATTTGGCCTCATTGTGTTAAAAATTGTTGACAAAAATTTAATTTTTCCATGTATCTCAATGAGATACTACTTGAATACTAACTCTGATACTGACTTTTGGCCATTGAATTTGTCAGCCCCCCCCCCCCCTTTAAAGGATTAAATACAAAAATAAAAGAATATTTTGGACTGTTCAACCTTATTTAAAACCTTGACAATTTTCTAAATGCATCGTCTAAAGTTCAAAAGATTAAACGTACCATTCTACAATGTATTACAAGAAACTAGTCAAAGAATAAATGTAACAAACAATGTAAGGACAGTGAATTATCATACAAAATAGGTCGACCAATCTATACAAAAAACTGAAATAACACAATAAAATAGAAACAAAGAAAAATATACTAAACGTTTGTTTGCTTGAATTTTGTGCAAAGCTACACGAGGGCTATCTCCGTTAGCCGTCCCTAATTTAGCAGTGTAAGACAAGAGGGAAGGCAGCTAGTCATCACCGCTCACCGCCACCTCTTGGGCTATTCTTTTACCAACGAATAGTGAGATTGACGGTCACATTATAACGCCCCACAGCTGAATTGGCGAGCATGTTTGGTGGGACGGGGATATGAAGCCGCGACTCTCAGATTGAGAGTTGAGCGCCCTAACCACCTGGCTATGCCAGGCCTAATTAGTATTAAAAGGTTTACACAAGTTTGGTTTATCAGTTCTTAGTTTTGGTATTTGTCTAAAGCTAGTGCTATTGTCACGGTAATATGTTTGATCAACCGTGGTGTAGATGAAACATGCATACACATCATAAACTATAGTGGTGCCATGAAAGGTGCAATGTTCAGGTTGTTCTTCTAGTGGCCTAACACACACTTAAAACTAGTTCACAATTTTAATCCATGGAACACATTTTATTTAAAAAAAAAAAAGAAAAATAAAAGAAGTGACTTACCACTATGTGTTTTGTAGATGATTTTTTCAGATTATCTTGTTACTTTCCCAGGTTTTTACGTAGTGAAAGACAACAAAGATAATAGCGGGTTTTTGTTTTTGTTTGGTTGATATGGTTTACCGACACATAGTAGGATTGACCGTCACGTTATAACACCCCCACGGCTGAAAGGGCGAGCATGTTTGGTGTGACGGGGATTCGAACCCGCGACGCTCATATTGCGCCCTAACCACCTGGCCCGGTCTGATAATAGTAACCCAAGAGCTGGTATTCGATCGTTCTAAATTAGGGACGCCTAACACATATTGCCTTCATGTAGCTTTGCGTGAAATTCAACAAAAAATGAAACAGAAAAAATTTGTGACAGTCTTCTGTATGACAAATTAAATAATATATCAAACGTTACTTGTCTTATGTTTTAATGGTGAAATCAATGTTCAGAATAATGATACTATGATAAAAACAGGAGACTTTGAGATAAGTTGCAGAAAAAAAGAGAGATAGACAGATCCATTCTTATTTTGCTATAATATAGACGTTTAAGTCCTTCAGTACAGCTTCACTGGACTTTTGTTACTTTGGACTACTTAAGCACCCACTTAATTGTAGAAAACTAGTCGATTTATAGAAAGCTGTACAGGATGAACGAAAAAACATTAGCATGACTATTTTATGTAAAGAAGCCTGATCTCACATCGATATCACTTGAGGTTCATGTTTAAGAAACAAGGAAAAATAAAACATGATCGCTGGGGAAAATATAGTCTTTGGTACTAGTTTGTTGGACTTAATTATAATTTTCAAAAGGAGTAAATGACCTTATGTAGTCTGATTTACTTTATGCTTTATTTTATTCACAATAATGACAAAATTGTATATCGTTTGCTCTGTTTTGTGATGGAATAGAGGTGGATAAGGACTACAGCCTTTCGGGAACTCCTATTGTATCATCTCAAGTTCTAATAAGAAACTGATAGTGCCTACATCACGTTATTGATGGGCCGAAAATTAAGCGCAGTTTTGGTTTTTCAGGAGTTTTTACTCCGTTTTTAAATCACACGGCGCTATCGCTCGCATCTCTTAGTAATGTTTTAGAAAATACCTTTAAAATATTCCACAAACACTTTCTCTAAACTTCATAAAATAGACATCTCTTCAAAGAATCATTTTCATAAATGTAATTCTAGAATAGAAAGTAAAAAAAAAAGAACAATCTATATTACTTTTCGTTCATAAAGTAAGCAAATCTCTCTTTTGCACTTGGTGTTAAATTAATATTATGTTTCATAAACAAATTGGACGATGTATTTGTACTTATCGAGATGGCTTTAAATCTAATAAACAGTGGCTTTCAACTTACTTGGAAGTTATTTCCAAAGTAAATTCTTAGTAGGATAAGTTGACACTTCCTAACTACAAAACGTGATGTCAGACATATTAAGCGTAAACCTGGTTGATAGCAGTGACGTGCTTTACAGTTGATCAGCATTCTTATCATATTATCGTCGGAATAAAAGCAGTCTGTCTTTATGATGCAATATTTGTGTCAAGTCCTCCAGTGGGACAGAGGTACGTTTAAGAACTTACAACGCTAAAATCTGGAGTTCGATTCCCCGTGGTTGACACAGCAGATAGTTCAATGTGGCTTTGCTCAAAAACAAACCAATATTAAACTGTTTTCCTCCGATGGGACAGCGGCAAGTCTACGGACTTACAACGCTCAAATCCGGGGTTCGATTCCCCGTGGTGGACACAGCAAATAGTCCAATGTGGCTTTGTTCTAAAACAACCAAACAGATTTGTGTAAAATATCCATCTATGGTCAGTTTCATAAAATATGTATAAATTGACGACTGTGTTTTTGGTGATCACTTCATTTTTGTGAGTTGTTGATAAACCAGATTACATGCACGCTGGTGGAGACGAAACATTGTACTCAAATAAATCTGTTATTCCACATGTAGCAGTTGCAAAACTTCACATTATTCGTCAGTTAAGTGGATACCTCTTAAAACGCAAGTACTGAAAATGCTAACCAATAGGGTAGGCTCTGCCCTAATATTACGATAGATAGTTCATGACCTATATATTTTGGTATTGTATTTACCAGCATCAAATATGTTCTCAATCACAAATATAAAGAATAATATTTAATTAATAAATCTTGTAAAACAGGCTGATAAGAAGAAATGTGCTTATGGTACAATGGCGTAGATAGGCATGCGCACTAGTTTGTTTTTTCTGTGCTCATCGTATTTCCGGTGACTTTTCTCTAAAGTATCTCGTAATGAGAATCACAATCATTCCAGCGATAACTATACACTCATATCTTTGTAAGTATATCTCGCCCATTATAGTAGCCCCTAGAGTTTAGTTTATCCCATGACAAAGCCTGTGTCTCTTCTTGTTATCACAGTAATAAGGTCTATTCATACCTGGTAGCGTGCATTGATTGAACGTCTCGTCCTCTAACAAATTATCTTGCTCTGTTGGTGTGAATTGGATATGCTTACATGTTTACAAGCTATTATCTATTAACAGTGATATATGTGAAATATAAAGTACACAGATAAATCAAATTGGTGCGTGAATTGTTTGTTTATTACGTTTACTGCGCTTCATGCAGTCGTGTCCACAATGAGTCTCCGTTCGTTTTTCAAGTCTATTCCCAAAGGACTCAGTGGGGAAGAATGCAATGTTTGCAATGTTTTGGACTTCTCAAAAGCTGAACGGCCTTCAACAACATGCTTGCGTGAAGATGGTAAAGAACCACTCTCGAAGCAACGACGAATTGAATCTGGTTCTACTCCCTCCTGCAATCGGCAGGCCTCACCTCATCGATATTGGCAAACTAGATTTATCATCTTTGAAGCAATTATGTGGTGCACAACGGAAACAGATTTTAGATCATAGATTTGTTCCAGATAAGTCCTGGACCGCCATATTTCGTCAGGTAGTCAAGGCCAAGCGTCGGGTTCCACAAGATTTCTTCAATTCAGAAACATTCCAAATACTGCGATATAGTTACCGTGTAGATTGCGTTTTCTGTGTTCCTTGTGTCCTTTTTACAAAATTTGTTTGTGACTCGCCCCTCATCCGACGTCCACATATAACGTCCCGGGGCCATCAGAGAGCAGTATAGCATGCCAGTTTCTTCCTGGATGTCTGTCGTGGTAAGCAGGAGAAAGTCATGGTGTCACTGTTCAAGATGTACAGAGATAAAGTTTAAAAACCGCAGCATAATATCTGCCATCATCACAGTCCTTGTTCTATGTGGTTTGGCAGAACATTGTCATCCGTGGCCACGACGATGACCGTAGCAATTTCACAACTCTCTTCAAGTACCGAGCTGAGATATACTCTGCACTTCAGCAACACAGAAGAATGTTTCATACCTCAGTCCCCCTGTGCAGAAAGAGTTGTTAGATTTTGTGTGGCCAGCAAATTCAGAATGTTATTACTGCATCTTGTCGTCAAGCTGACTTTTTTACAATGATTGCAGAGAAAGTGCTGGCGTCAGCAATACAGACCAAGTGTATGTCTGTTTTGCACCTCCATCCAGTTTCCAATGCAGAGAAAACTTTTTACCTTTTGTCAGCACGCGAGAAACAACCGGTGAAGCCCTGACACACAATATCCTTAATCAGCTGCAAGGCTTCGACACTGATCTCAACAGAATGGTCGGCCAGGGATACGACGGCGCTGGTAATATGTCTGATCATATTTGTGGTGTACAGATGCGTATCAGAGAGATAAATTCTTCAGCCAGCTACGTCCACATTGTGGATGTCAACGCTGTCTTCAAGGGGTTTGACGCCACAAAACACCGTCGTCTTTGAATTAAATATTATGATTCTATGTATTTAAGTTTCGTTTATAATAAATGTATTTATATTTAAGTGTATATTACTTATAATAATATATTTTGAACCAAATCGTTGTTTTTGTTAATACCATTGACCAATCTCATGCGTATAGTCTTTAAATGTCTGGTCTGGCTAAGTCCCTGAGCTACATTTCTACAGTACTCAGGGAAAATCAGTGCATTCCAATAAATATAATATATGAAGATATTTTATAATAACTCAATATATAAGCAACTCAAAACGTCGCATTATTAACGAAGAGCACAATACACGAACAAATTATTCAAAATATTATTAAACATATCTTTTGGTTTGTTTGAACTTATCATCTATTTTTGGAATTCCTATTTAAACTGACAACAATAAAAAATATCAACTTGTTGAAATATACAATCTACTTTAATGTGTCTAATACGTCTCAAAATCAGAGATATTTAACAGCAATATTTCACACCTCAGATTTTTGAGCCGCAGTAGGCAAATTATGAATATAGAGAGAGAAAAACATATGAAGTTGATTTTTATAACAATTTTTAGGCCTACTGGCTTCCAATAGTTGCCAGTTTTCGGCGTTTAAGCCTAACTATTGAATGTGGTTATCGAGATGAAACGACGGTTTAATCTTTGTTACTGTATTCATATACTAAAAGACAGAATAAAAAGTACTTTCCTTAGTCCACATTTTTTACTCTATTTGATCTATTAGGAACACCAACACCAATTTCAACAGTCCAATCGCACATAAATACATCCATAGGCTACTTCAGTGGTATGTCTTTTTGTGGAATAACATAAATACTTGTTTCATTCTCCAGCTGTTTGATATATGCGACGACTGAATGGACAGATCGTGAAAACAATTTGTGTACACGTGGTTTGTGTTGCTTTTCTAGATCCTTATGTTAGGTACTGTTGTCTGGGGCACGTGTATGGCCTCTGACCTGTATGTCCGTGGACATACACCTGTTTCGAGACGCCACCACTTGTTTCAAGTCTCTTTCTGGATGATCCATATTCCTTTTTTTTCCAATGTTTGAAGTTAAGCAAAAAACAAAGCTACGCAATGGGCTATCTGTGCTCTGCTCACCACGGGTATGTATACCCGGTTTATAGCAGTACAAGTCTGCAGACGTACCGCTATGCCACTGGGGGCATATATTTAGGATCTAAATGTAGGAAAATTTTGCGTCGAAAAGGGCTGTTGCATACACTTCCTAAAATTTTCCTGTTTTCACTGACATCACACTACCTACATAACGCTGTACAATGTGAAAATGTAGTTCTGATACCGTCAGTTCCACCATGACCTTATTTCGGCTGATTAGCATATTTATAGTTACTTTAATAATATCGTACTCAAGCATCTGTATCATTTTCTGTGACTATGGATTTAGTAATTGCTCTTAGCATCATTTGAACAGAATCTGAACATTCAGAGCAAGAAATGTTGATGATAACTTCAATTGAAATAGAGCCACAAATCTGATGGAACGCTAGTGATTCAACTATTACTTGTTTCAGAAAACTGAAAAATAAAAAGCGATTAATTTATTATTTTGCCAGACTCAAGTTAGGTTTTAAGACAAGAAACACTAATTTGCTTTAAACCCTATATAATGGGAAAAGCAGATAATAGTGTATGGATATTGCATCAATTTAAAGTGTGCTTCCTTAAAATAAATAAATAAAGTTTGAAAGATTTTTTTAAATATGTTATTGACATGTAAGATATGAGATTTTGTGTGGGAAAGGTAGGGACTTGCCACCTCAAAATGAGTTTGATGAGATATATTGACCATTTTTTCCTGAGTCTAATTTCTTATACAAGCAAGTAAAGTGTAATGAAGTCAAATGATTACGATTAAACACTTGAAATATTTTCCGTAGAAATTCAAATAAAACTAATTTGAAGATTAACTCACAAAAGAAACTACTTAATATTACAACTGTCCAAGGTTATAGAAATCCACCCCCATCCGGAAGGGAGAAGGTATTGCAATCGGGTCCAACGTTTGTGCGCTTATCTCGAAAACTAATAGACCGATGTACACGAACATTCTACACAACATGGGAAGCCAGTATGGGGCAGTCCTACCCAAATTTGTTTCGAATCCAAATCCGTATCGCTTTGAAGCATTTTTTATAATGGGGAAATAGAGCATTTTGGGTTAATAACTATGTAAAGTGTGAACAGATTTGTACCAAATTTCACGGGCACATTAAGGTTGAGACTCCTCATCACACTACAAAAAATGATCCGGATCGTTGATCATTCTGGATCTTAGAAGGATTTCCTGAGTTTTCGAATGTGAGATTTGACGTTATTCAATATAAACGCATGCAATCTCGAAAAGTAGCGGCGGGACGAGTGTATGAATTATCTCTGATCATTTTGTTTTCACTGTGTCAGATTGAATCGGAAAAGTGGGATGAAAACAAAATATTTTTGCACATGTGCTCGAGAACAGTTTCGGTAAAACTACTGAGTTTTATACAAGATGCTGCAAACTGTATTTTGCATGTCTAATTATTACTTCTCTATTTAGATTCAAAAATAGCAAGAATAATTTTGGAATACCCTGTGTGTGCGCGTGTATATATATATATAAGAAAATCAATAACAATCACAAGCACTTGTTTCAGTGGAACTTTAGGCAGAGTAGATACCTAAGATTTGAGAACTTTTAATGGACTGCACCTACCAACTAAAAAAAGGAGAAGGCAACAGTATAACAGTCGAAATGTCGTCATCTTTTCATTGAATAGGTAGTTGCAGTCCATTAAAGTTCTCCAACCCACAATCACGAGCACTTGATTCATCACTCAGAAAAATTCACAAATAGAACAGAGAAAACTACAAATACAGCACAACTTAGAAAGAAAAGGCAAATTTAAATCAAAAGAGTACAGTTTCACATAATTTGAATATGAAAATATTGCAAACACAAGCTAAAATACTCTTATAACGTACCCACGGTGAATTCAAATTCGATGATGAGGAACCCACTTTGAGACTAATAATGGTTGGAGACAGCTTGAATGGGTAATGAAGAAAAACTTTAATACAAGTTTAACATAACAGCAAATATACAACGTTTCGACAAGGTTTTGTCATCATGATGACGATTTCATTTGGCTCAGAAATTACGGTTTAAAACGTTACTTTTCATTTTGGTACTCAAAGCATGTGTTTGGGATTGAACACAGCAGAACAGAATTTCTAAGCTTTTCAAGTTGTGCGATGTACTATTAAAGCTTCGTTTCTAACTACTCGACATTTGACTGCTAAGATCAATGCACTAAGTTACTGAGTTGCCTGGAATACATATTGTACAGGATTTCATCATGAAGACACTGATCGAATTACTCACCTTACCCTAACTGAAACAAAATGTTCATTCTGGAAAATATTACTGCGTCAGTTCGATAATGGCGACACATTACTTGCGTATACCATTACGAATCCTTGTGTACAGACCAAGTAATACAGTATACTTAGCTGGGATTTTTGGTTGAGGTAACCAATGCCATACTTCTGATACTATCAGTATGGTAAAGGCTTCCATATGATAGAACTTTTATGGTAAAATAAGGATGTTGATACCAGATGTAATTCAATACTGCAATAATACACCTACACAGTTAAATCCTGGCTAGAAAAGCTACATCGTAATTTCAATATCTTACTTACCATTCGAGTTAAGTCCAATCTTTCAAAATTAGGATGAAAGAATATTCTCCCTGGCAGTTACCATTTACAAAGCCCTTACAAGCTCTCACGAGGAATTAGCACTTGGCTAAAACAACCATTCGAGTTAAGTCCAATCTTTCAAAATTAGGATGAAAGAATATTCTCCCTGGCAAAGTGCTAAAACAACCATTCGAGTTAAGTCCAATCTTTCAAAATTAGGATGAAAGAATATTCTCCCTGGCAGTTACCATTTACAAAGCCCTTACAAGCTCTCACGAGGAATTAGCACTTGGCTAAAACAACCATTCGAGTTAAGTCCAATCTTTCAAAATTAGGATGAAAGAATATTCTCCCTGGCAGTTACCATTTACAAAGCCCTTACAAGCTCTCACGAGGAATTAGCACTTGGCTAAAACAACTCTGAAACTAGATTAAGGTTGAGTTGTTGACCTAGAATAGACTGGCTGATACAGCTGAAGTAGAAGGGAAGTCACGGCCAGTAAAAAAGCTTTGGAAATAGGGAATAAAATGTTTTGCCGGTTTTGGGTTCACGATTATCATACACACTTACCAAACATACAGTAAGTAGTTAAAGGCAGTTTGAGAAATTATATCCTGGAAATGGTCAATCATACTAAGGCTAAAGAATATCAAGATGTTTCTGACATTCCAGTCAGTTTGACATCTCAGTTGGCTGTTTTAAGACAGGTGGTGTTGTGTATAGGACAGACACGGGGAGTCTAGAAACAGAGGATTCGGTGAATGAGACCTTGCCAATTACATTCCGTGATTAAATGATGTAATAAGTATCTGTTGTTGGTCATATAATAAATTATCAAGTGTTTTTTGTTTGATTTGAATTTCTCGCAAAGCCAGCCGTCTTTAATTTAACATCAGTGAAAGACTAGAGGGGAAGGCAGCTAGTCATCACCGCCAACTCTTTTCCCGATAGAGGGATTGACCGTCACATTATAACGCCCCACGGCTGAACGGGCATGTTTGGTGGGACGGGGATTCGAACCTGCGAGTCAAGCGCCCTAACCACCTGGTCAATTATGAAGGGAGATGAGGCTTATACCGCTGTGACACTAACAACTAAACTAGAGCTAATGTGTTTATATACGAGTTTAACGCTCGTTTCAGGATATCAGCTAAGTATCCTGTACAACAACCAAAACACTTTGACAAACGCTTGTTTCCAAAACTACGTCAGTTCCTGAACATGGTGAAGATGAGAATCATTTCATAACATCGCCAGTCGCTCGCGATAGTCAAAAAGGAATGAAGAAGATACTATCGAAATTTGCCAATGACTACCGAAATTATTGTAACGATCTTTAATATTGCTTACAGCACGCGAAACAACAGGGCAATGCTCAATTAGTTTCTCGCCAACCCTAATAATGCTCATAATGGAGGCTCAATTATCAGCGCAACTTACACATTACTGTTCGCAGTGTATAGTCGCAACAGTTAACATTCAACAGTGCTTCACGTGGTCCCACCAAGATCATGACTGTGTTGTCTACAAGCTTGAGAAAGCAGGGCATCAAAATGAAATGTTATGGTAAATCCATACAAAATAGGCACAGATCTTTATCATTCATAAACTAGATAGCTTGTTCTGGTTGGATTTCTGCTCGTTACCTGATTCTGATGTAACCTGGTCCTTTACATTATAAAAATCAGCAATCATATGGTACTAAAACCTGGGCAAACGTCTTGAATTCCTGACTGAATCATTGCCAATTTCAAATTATCGTTAATAAACACAGTAATGGAATCCGATAGTATTGTGAAAAAAATGGAGTTTAATCGAAATGTTTTTATAACATAACGAAATAATTTTACAAATAAAATGATATTCGTATAATTACTTTTTCGTTATGATACCGAATTTAAATAATATAACTAATACTAGACTTGTTTACATATTCATTATTTTGCACTTACTCCACTTTTAATTTTCAAATTTGTATTTTCAATCTGAATATCTGTGCTAAACAGCAAGGTCCGAAACCCTAAGGTTCAGACATAGCCCATGCTAATTTGGAACTACTGGTTAGAAGGAATGAAGCTAGTCAGAATAAACAAGAGGGAATCCTCCATGGCCGCGGCACTTGAAATTCATTTAGTCAGGATTAGAGTAAATTAATCTACGAGACCCCCCCCCCTTTTAATAGCTATATTTTTGTGCGCTAGCAAAACCAAGCGTGGGGCGCATGTAAACGTCATTCGATTTTATTACTCATCAGGATCTCAATCGATAGGGTTTAACCTCCGGAGTACAAAGCTGTAATTATATCTCAAATCTGACAAGAGATGACGGAGCTATGAGGTAAAACTTTGTATTTGAAAAAAAAACAACAAAAAAAAAAACTCAAAGAGTCGTTCAATGAGCCGCTAAATACCCGCTCTGTCAGGCTTTCTAAAATGAATGCTAGGGTTTGTAACGCGCCCACAGCTGAAAACGCAGAACATATTAAAACCAGCATCACGTTTCGACTTTGAATCTATCCGATACACTAACCCATTTAATTCTCAATCCAAATAAATAAATTTAATACAATATCAACTGTCTTAAGTTAATAAAATACGTTCAAATTCTTAATAGCTTTGAGAAAATAGTTTAAATAATAACTGAGTAAAATAATATTCATACCTTCAAATTGTTACACATCCATCTGTGTACCTGTATGTTGCTATCAAAGAAGCACAAACGTTGAGCATATAATAGTAAGTTTTCTGTAATATACACAACGTATTTTGTTTCAAGGAAAACTGGGTACTAAATATAGTACCTCAGGTTCAGCTAATCTGATTACAGTGATCAAAGATTGTTTGAAGGTTAAGGTACATGTCCTTTGGTAAGTAAGAGTCAACTGTTTTACTTGTTTCTGTTTCATGTTTATATATATTTAATGTCTATAAATCACACGTTTCTTTATTTTATGGATATCTTGTAGCATAATTCTAACCAAGTTATTATATGCTAATAGATATTTATGTATGTACATTATTATGTATAGATATATATATATACATGTTGAAAAAATACGAAAACTAAAACAATATTATAATGCACCATAATCAACTAGTCACTTCCAATTTATACTTTATTAACTCTAAATGTATAAATGTTAGATCTCACATTTAACCTTACAATGTCAAGGCTAACCAAATTATAAATTCCATTACAATGTGCACATCCCTCATTCTGGCAACTACAGAAATTGTTACCTCATAATCGTACAAAGTGTACAAAAAAATACTATATATATATATGAGAAAAAAAGAAACAGAAAAAAAATTAACCTGTAGTACTGATACAAACATATCTCACCACATTAAATTCTCTCTCTCTCTCTCTCTTCAAACTAAGAAAGTAAAGATACACACATTAGTAGTCAAATCCTCCCTCTACCCTTTCACCAGCTGGTTATCCACTGAAACCCTTCATCAATTGGAAAGTATTTATTGCTGGTTTTTTTAAATCAAAGCAACTTAAGAAGTATATAACAACTCATATTTAAGTCTGTCAATGATTGATAAATATTTTAATATGCAAATTATACATACTTGTAAATATGTGTCTATATATATAGATGCTTCTATTTATAGAAATGCTAACTAAACAGCCTTAAACCTTACCAAGCAAGACTGACATGAAATGCAAGGTTTTACTTTGTTTGAGAAATTGAACAAAGCTATTTTAACTATCTGAGCTAGGCATCCCTAATTTTGAGTTGATACGACTAGAGGGAATGCAGCTAGTCAATATTATCCACCAAAAACTCTTGGGTTATTCTAATCAAAATATAATTTGACCATCACTGTTATATTACACCCATGATCCCAAAGTGGACAGCACAATTTCGAGGAAACAGGACTCACGGACACTTAGATCCACAGTCCTTTCTACCCACTAGGACAAGCTTGACCCAGAAATAAAGAAAACTTAAAGCCAAAAGAGAGCATTTAATATATTTTGAGCTTTTAACCAGCCTTGCATTTTTTAAATATATATTCTATAATAATAAATTATTAAAACACACCATTGCCTCAATATATTTAAATGTAACAATATTTCTTTGAGAATATTCATTTTAGAAGATTAACAAAATATCCCTCTCTCATGAAATTTTTAAGTGTATTGAAAAGAAATAAATCATTGCCAAAACAAAATAATGTAAAGAGAAGCAATATACTCACTACCTTTCCTTCACAATAATTGCAAGAAATTTCTTTAATTTCTACTATTTACATCATTAATGACCGATGTAATGATAGTTCGAAAATGTTACTTTTATATCTTGGTATAACACACTAATAATTTATTAACTGCAAGAAAATATAGCATAAATATGAACTTCATATTTTATACATGTATTGTAAACTTTAAAAACTAGCTCCAATTTAAAAAAAAAAATCCAGATTTTCTTCTTATGATAATCTCATATACTAAATATTGATTAAAAATCACTGTTCTACTAACTGATCAGATAAACGGAGCTTAGACATTTTTATGACAAAAACAAACCCTTTCCAAACACTTTTAAATTTTGTAGTTTGGAAGGTTTATATGATTTTACAGTTTGAATCATGACTGTTATTTAACTACTACATCATACTCTTAATATTAATAATTCTATTGATATGATACAAACTAAAAGTTACATGTATTCTTCTAGAATTTTTACATTAACCATAATAAAATAAGATTAGAAATTTACTTATTTTGTTGTAAACAACAAATGAGCAAAGGAAATAATTATTTAAATAAATAAATGATTAATTTTTTTCCTTTTTTTTCAATGGGAAGAAACTGTGACAAAAAGTGACCCAAAACCTGCAGTTCTAAAACAACACCATCACAACATACACAAGGACAAACGCTTTATTTATCAGAAACACAAGTTTTCAAGTACAGATTAGTGTTACACTGCCCCACATTTTGACTTGGTGGAATAACAACACCTCAATCAAACTTTTAGTTTCCTTGGCATCCTTCACTGGGAGGTTCTTTACCAAACATGTTCCATACGTTTATATTACGGGCTCTTGGCAATGAGATAATTTCTCGTAAATGAAAAGGGGTGAAAAATAAAAAAACAAGTACTGGTATTTAGTATTTACATAATTAATGTTTAATACTAGGCCTCCTCAAGATTCTGTACAGTTTTGTTCCTGGAACATAAAAGTTTAGATATTTTTGAACTCAGTTAAAGCAGTAAAAAAGAAAACAAGAGCTAAATATAATGAATGAAACTATAGAAGAAAATACAAAATTTTTTATAGTACAGGAACATACTTTATAAAATATAATTTCACATTTTTCTTATCAAAACATCACAAAGTCAACTAAAAGGGTAAATGGTGATAGAACTGACCATTAAACTTATGTTACTTCAAGAAAAAGTTAAAAAATGTGGCTGTTATCTGGCTGGAGCAGATTTGTTTAAATTATTTCTAATATGGATGAATCAAATAATACTATAGTAGAATATCCTGATGACAATGTCAAACAGTTGAAAAAATAAAATAAAATGTGTAACTAGATTAGAATAACAATTTAGATCCATCATTTCTGATTTCGCAACTGGCCTGATAGCCAGTCCAGGCCTTCATAGAGACCATCCCCACTGGTTGCACATGTGGCTTGGATGTACCAATTCCTATTTCTTAATGAATGAAGTCCAAGTTTATCCGTTATTTCTGCTGCATTCATAGCATTGGGCAAGTCCTGAAGAAAAATAACCATGATTAGTTATAGGAATTATATTGGTTTACCAAGTTCAACCCACCTAACAACCCATAAAAATACAATTTCTAAATAATACAAAGCAATGTTCACTATTTATTGTAATAATATTAAGATGAGTGTCTGGACTTTACAGCCCATTCTTCCATCACCAGTGATGATGTTCGTTGTGATAAATCCTTGGTTATGAACTGTTGTTAAGGCAGTGCAATGCTCATTGCAGGAGGCTTTTCCAAAATACATTGGGATTAATATTGTCCTCCTTCCTTTTTACATTCTTTCAAAATGTCCTCAAACCAAAACACAGAAGTCAATGAGAAATGTCTGTCAGTGATATAGTACGAGTTCCCACGTGTGTGTGAAAGTATAGCTTCCAGTCCATACATAGATGGTACTTCTTCAGAGTATTATGTTAATATACACATTAACCTCATAGTATGCACAGCTAGATATCTGTCTTTAGTCTAAGGATGTTTGTGTTACTATAAAAGCTAACCCACAACCACCATAAATCTAAATCCTTTGAAAAACAAACATTCAAAAGATGCATTTAACTTTTTATGTTGTATCACGTATAGAATGATACTAAATTACTTTGATTCTGTTGCAATGCTTACAAAGAAATATGTTTAATCCAATTTGATGGCATACTTCCATTTATCTTACACATATAAGCCATCTGTAAAACTTTCAACAGTTGTATGCCAATTGACTATGTGCTTTCAGATAATCTCAAGAACATGACATTTGTATTGCTTGTGTAAATATAAATTCAAGTGAATTTAAAGTTCTAGGGAAGATACAATTGTAAGTGCAACTGACTGCTGTGTTTTTAAGTTGCTTCCAGTGATAAACATTAACTTTCTTTACTACCACCAGAGTAAAACTTACAGTCTGTAGAATAACCTGTTTTTTGGTTGTTGATGGAATCATGCTTTACAGTTAACTATTACACTCAAACCTTCCAGACCCGGCAATCCCTTTTCCGACACCACCCATTTTCCAGCTAATTTTAAGAAAATGGACATATATTACCTTTACAGTAAAATGTTTTAACCATGCTTATGTCTTTTCTGTTCGATGTAAAATACTGTGTACAATACAATAAAGTAAATTCATGATGTTAGAAAAACATGTAGGTTCAAGAAGTCTTGACAGAAATGAATAAAGTACAATAGTGTCCAAGAAATGTAATATATTTCTCTCTTTTTTTTTTAGATGAGTCTGCAGCTTTTCAAGAAATAATACAATAAAAATACTGTACCATACCATACTTATTACTTTATTTTTTACCCTACAATAAAATACCTTTCTCTTGATGTAGAATACAGTGTACAGTACTAAGTACAATAAAATGCAGTATAGAAATGTAGTTTTCTTTCATTTTTTTTTCCTCCCCATTTATGTACAACTATAATACAATCACTCAAAATCTGGCAAACTCCAAGATCCGACAAGGCTCGGGTCCTAAGGTTGCCGGATTTGGGAGGTGCAACTGTACCAATATTCCTTTCTTTTAAATGCAAACATTTCATGACTGCATGCTTTCATAATGATATAATAGAACTTCACATAAGAAGGTTCTCTAAATCACACTTCCAAAAAGAGGTAAATTTTAGTCACAATCTGCACTTGGAAATATCCCCACTTATAATGAATTGCAGTGAAAGGGGTTATAGCCTAGGTAGCCAAAGACCACAAGGTTAGAAGCAGAAATTCAAATAAACTGTTACCATAGAAGAGAACAACCTTTATGATATATATCACAAGTGAGTCATTTTAGAATCAAATAAATGATGCTGGTTTGCTTGAAACACCTATTAAAACTTGCACATACAGCCTCTCAGTAGGCTTAATAATGCACAGTCTAGTCATTCATAATGATGACCTAAATACCTGTTTGTTTGCAAAGATCAATAGGACAGCATCCCTTAACTCATCTTCTCCTAGCATGCGCATGAGTTCTTCTCTTGCTTCACTTATTCTTTCTCTGTCGTTACTATCCACTACAAATATAAGCCCTAGGAAAAAACAAAACAAAAAACAACTTTAAGATAAAAATAAACTCTATGAGAAACTATAATATTCCAGTCTTTTACAATACCAGGAAAAATGAATTTCAAGATCAAAAGAGATTTTGAAAGACAATAGTTTAATGTTTTAGAATCAATGATGCTTTATAATACAGATAAACTACTTCAGATATCTTTTTGTCTGAAAGAATGAGTCACATTTTTTCACAATATCTATTGCTAAAAACA
Organism: Limulus polyphemus; assembly: GCF_000517525.1. Classification (NCBI taxonomy): domain Eukaryota; kingdom Metazoa; phylum Arthropoda; class Merostomata; order Xiphosura; family Limulidae; genus Limulus; species Limulus polyphemus. Next base: position 338,092 of record NW_013665682.1, read on the forward strand.
GAAGAATGTAAACATAGCCTAACCTCTGAAAGTTACATTTAATTTTATCTATGCAAAGATACACTTTTATGTCCAGTCAATAACAAACTTTACAAACACAAAGTTATTTAGTGCTTATTAGGACTACCACAACCAAATCATGCTTCAGAGTACAATTCTTAAAAGTACTTACGCTAAGATGGTAGTAACCAAATATCAGTCACTGTCGTGGTTAGTAGCCTATATGATCATCTGAGTCTTATTGTTAATTAGTTACTATATAAAAGAAGATAAACAATAAGACTAAGAAGAAAGTAAATAACAGACATACAACCATTATCCTTTATGTCAAAAGTCATTGTGAAAACAGAAAGGACAGCTAAACATCATAAAGTCAAAACAGCATTAAAAAGTCACAACACAACAGGATTGCAGTAAGCATACACCAAACCAAATAAAGACCCAATGAAGAGCAAACACATAACTTACAAAATCCCTTGTGAATGTGGACTTCAATACACAGAAGAAAACCGTGAAATTTAGAAGCATAATAGAAATATAAATCTTTAATAGAAATTATCTGCAGTATCCCATTATACCAAGGAAGACAACAAGAGAATATAAAATGTTATATTATTGAAATATTACCCAATGAGAAAAGAAAGTTAAGAGAAGCATTCTACATCCATCTAACTGATAAGGCACCCAATAAACTTTACATACGAGTCAGCAAAACATAAATACTCTCTTGAACACAATATAATAGTTAATTTCTATAGTGTCTTGACTTCTGTTTTACTTCCCCTTTGGTCAGGAATGTTGGGAGCCAGCACGAGCCGGGGGCAAACATCCTCGCCGGGCTCCCTTTCTCTCACTCTCTCTCTTAACATTTTCAAGAATTTATTAAAAAGAAGATCATAAATTAGGACAGCAACGAGCTCATAAACCACACAAAATCATAGCAGCAGCCATTTTTACCTTACAGTATAAGCATAAAAATGCTAATAAAGTAACAAATACATATTAATTATCACTCAAATTATTATTTCAGTCGTTCTTAATGTATCAAGCATCTATATGCAAAGAAAAGCTATGGTTTTTAGCATTAAATGAAGATATAGCCTAAAGATGCTTTGTGAGCTTTACGGCATAACCAAGTTCCATTCACCTGGGCCCCTGGGCAGTTGCCCCCCCTGTTGGCAGGCCTGCCTCTGGTGAAAAAATAAAATAAATCCTTAACACACACACACACACACATACATACATACATACATACATACATATATACACACAAATAGTTTATTTAAGTCCTAAAGATAAACCCCAAAATGAGTGGATATCACACCAGCCTTTCTGACAAGCAGACCCACAATGGAATCCTAATATACAGTTCTTTTCAGGACTTCCTTAAAGATGTCAGTAGAAACAGCAACAAAATATAGGATATAAAGTAATTAATAATTAGTATGTAGTAGTAATAATATTAAAAATAATTTCAGTATCTAAAAATTAGATTTATGTGATTATATAGGCTACTGACTATAATGATCAAATACTTACAAGTGGAAACTAGTAGAGTTATGACATTTTTGCTAACTTTGATATAGTTATTTGTCATCACAAAAAAAAAAAGGATTGCAAAAATACAATGACAAATTACAATTTACTTTTGTCTCTCAACATTAGTGAGAATTATGAAGTACCTGGTTTATTAATCCACAACCAGTTTTAAGAACATGTAGCATGCTTACAAAAAAAGTAGGGATAACATTGTGTAAAGTTTTAAGAAAGGAAGACTTTACAACAAGGCAAATAATAGAACTAGTTGTCTGTTTATGGCTTCCTCAAAACACAGTTCTTAAGCCACACATACATTATACTTATTTTGTGACAACCTACTTTATGTTTTTTTGCCCCTGCAACATAACTACAAGTACAAGCATCATATTATTCAAAATTAACTTCCACATAACGTTTTAAAAACCCTGAAAATTTTTTACTTAAGTGGCAAAGGCTAGAACTAAAAAAAAAAAATAAGTCATTGAAGGTAAAGCAGATTATGATTCTATATTTTCACAGTTAACTTTCTTTGTGGTCTAAATGTTTGTATAAATTATCATAAATGTTTTACCTTGTTAAGTAGAGTGAGAAAAGGGAGCATAAAATATTTCCTTCAGTTTTCTTGTTAGGAAAAATGAGCCCTATAATATATCATTATGCACTTTCATTTTGTTCTAGTTATTTAGGCTGATATTATCAATTACAGGATATTGGTACAAATTTTCATCACTGTCATTGTATGTCCTTTGGATCAAAATAACGCATAAAAAAATGTAAAGAAACTTGGAAAATATGTAACAACATCCTTTTCCACGTAACAAGTGAACAAATGACTAATTTTTGCTTACATTTAGTTAAATGTAAAAAACAAAAAACTTACTAATAAGTACATTTAATAAAAGTTAGAGACTTTTTTAAGACTTACATTTCAAATTTAATTAAACAACTATTATCAGTGTATGTCAAACTTGGCATCAAACACAGATTATAATTCAAATTGTAATATATGTTTTAATTTCTTAATTTCAAAAGTAAATATTTAAATAAGTTCTCAACCTTCACTTCTATGTATCTCATGATGATTCTTCATTCTGATTTGTCTGTTTTTAAATCTTTCTACCCTTGTATGATCTTCTAAGTGTGCCACCAATTAGACATTTGTACTATAGATATCGGTAAGCTATAATGTACATTCATAAGCGTCTTGCCTTACTGAAATATAAACTAGTAAGTCAAACCCACATGTAATGCCCCTTCTATCTCATCCTATCTTCCAAAAAAATGTCAATAATTTTCTGATATTTACAATTGGATTATTTATGGCCAATAGGAATAGAAATTTGTTCTTTATTAAGTTCATTAGAAGGATAACTTTTTTTAGGTACAGGTTAGGAAATATTTAGACTCAGTTTCATTGTGTCTTCGTGATGTTCAACTCAACAAGCTAATAAACCTATACATAGATTACTTACAAAGCCAGTTAACTCAGTAGTTTTAGGACATTCTATTTTTTCTGTTTGAAAATTGCAATTTGAAACACAAACTACTATTTTGAATCTACACCATTACAAAAAAGTAAGCCAACAGTACTTTATCTGTCAATAGCAGAAATCCAGAGTAGAAACATAAGTACTAGATTTGTTAATTTTTATGTATATTTTTTTATTTACTGTTATAGAAGGAACCAAAATGCAAAAATTAGAAACATATTAGGTTAGACATGAAAACTTAAATGAAGAAAAAAATTAAATGAAATTTTTCATGGCACTCAATATTCTACGTAACGTGCTATTCCATGTCAAAATATGTGACTGATGGCTGTGATAAATGGCTTTCAGCATATTCTGAGACTATTCAACTATAAAGTAATAAAACTAAATGAGCCCAGGTGTGACAAATGTACAAGCTTTGGGTATAAGAACAAATATGTAAATGTTCGTTACAAAATGTAGTCATTCTAGAAAGAAAAGAAAAAAAAAGTAATTTAGATTCAGTATTTTTTCAACTTTCTTTTTACCATACATTACTGCTTTTGCTATTGGTGTTAGGGTAAAGAAAATAACAGTTAAAATACATCTTTGCTTGAAAATTTTTTTGATATTCATTTATGAGGTTCTGAAGGTTTGTAAATGAAATATGAAAAATACAAGATGATAAAGTACTTTTATTCTTAACATGAACATTGTCTTGTACTCAGACTGATTCAGTAATTTCACAGGCAAATCTTTAGTCAAAATAAAATACATAAATTGAAAAATCTATTTTTTTTGTGTTCAACAGATTTATAATGTTTGCTAAACTCCTGCCAAGTTTTATGGAGAAACACTTAGTATATTCACAGTTATAGTATGTATAACTTCACAGTTACAAGGTTGGTCAAAATGACCAGCCTATAGTGCTTGAAGAGTTGTAATCCATTAATAATCGTTTTTTGAGCTACTAACCAGACCCACAATTACACTGATTAATTGCACATAGGCTAATCATTTAACTGAAATTACAATTAAATTGATTGTCACAAAAATAATCAACTAACCAAAATTAGTGTTTCCAATTGTTACTGTTCTTGATTATTCCAATGATGTACTAATCAAAGTTACAATTAAATTGACTGTCACAAAATAAATCAACTAATCAAAAGTAGGATTCCCAATTATTACAACTATCCAAGTAAGCAAAATATTGCTTTATGCCTGTTTGCTGTTAAGCACAAAGCTTTCAAATGGGCCAGTACTCTGTACAATTTTAGTTTTACACGCTGTTTACTTCAAAGTTTGTTGAGCTTTGGTGACTTTGGGAAAAGAAAGGCGTGTGCTTTGATTCTCATCGCCACCAAAATTACTCACCCTGTCTTTGTCATAACAAACAATTCTGCAATAAAGCTTTTAACAACATGTCTTTGTGCCTTTGAAACTATGTAGCAAAAACTGTAACATTATAACAACAAATGTTCCATTCAGTAAACAAACACTGCTCATGCAGAAGGGATTTATCTCTTTTCTTTATTTTTTAAAACTTTTAGATTTAATAAAAGATGATAATTACCATTAACAAGCATGTAAAATATCAAACCAAAAACATGCAGTAAAATAATCAAAAGCACTGGTTTTGTGCCTAGGCCCATTGTCAGGAAACTTTGATTTTTTTAGTAGAAATATATATAGTAATGTAAGTTAAATAAATGGTTGTGTTGGGCTAAAGATTTTTCTAGAGTATGTGTTTGTGACTTGTTGGTAATAAATTAAAAAATTAATGAACAGTGCGCTCTCCACTTGTTTTAAAAATTAATATATATATATATATATTCGAACTAGTTAAATATATGTACAAAAATTCCTTATAATATGGAGATCATAGTTGTATCTTTTTCTTGTCAAAAGTCCACTTAGGCCTATTCATTTGCTTTAGAATTCAGTTGATAATCCGAACTATTTCTATCGCAAAACTATCCATGTATAGTTCACTTACATTGTCGTTGAGTTACCATTGTCGAATCGTCTGCCATTTATTAAAGTCTACAGAGGCTGGTTCAATTATTTTAGAGCACCCAATGATGAGACAACTTATTCCCCTTATCTCTTACGAAATTGTTAGTCTCACTCTAGCATACCAGCCTTTAGGCCTTTCACTCCTACGATGATTAACGTTACGTTTAACTTTTCTCTGACCGAACTTCTACTTTCCATGACTTTACTCTTTTCTGCTATTTATATGTCTATCACTTAGGCTTTTTAGAAATATCTATATCCTCAACATCAATGGATTACACACGACATTTGATAGCATCAACATCAATGAAGTATAAACGCAAAGTACAATTCTAACAAAGTTACATAACCAATAATTCCAAATTTACTACATGTATCTACACAAATTGTGGCAAGTTTTTAGTTAAATGTACATGTCTGTTAGGCACACAAAAAAAAATGTGTTACAAACATATCCGTGTCCAAGATAGTTCTGTGATTTGCCAACACAAATTTGACTTGTACTCTGACAAATCTGGGTGCAAGGTGATGCTCATGAAAAGAATAAAAATATTTTTTTGTCCAGTTATCATATTGTATTTGAATAACCTCAAGAATCTCCAAAATGAACATTTATAATTTTTCCAGTATCCCTGTATATTGTGTCTGGTATTTACTCTTCTCTACCACAAAGTGTCACTAATCATCAATGAAGTGTAAAACAAATAGATAACTCTCTAACATCAAATATGTAAAACTATGTTGAATGACACACTGTAAAAGATTATGGCATGTGCACTTGACCCCATCTATGCACATAGGGTTAAACTGAATTTCTAACATTCTGTAATTTTACAATTCTCCTTACAGAAAACAATGTAATATAATACATCATTTGATAGATGAAAACTGGCTTTCTAATGGTTATAAATAATGTAGTATTGAATAGCAGAAAGAACTATTGGCAATTTCGGAAAGAGAGATTGTGACACTGATTGTCTATTTCATGATTCTGTAACCAAATAAGATTGAAGGCTATGAAAATTATGCTATATACATCTTAATTTTATGTGATAGTAAAGTTTCCTGCTATATTCAAAAATTTGTTTCTTTTGCAAAGTAATAGATACTTAAAAACTTATTTCATTATTAACTCTCTCAACACAGGCTCTGTCAATTTGACCAACCACGTGACCTCTTTTTATTCGTTTAAAGTCTTTATAGATTTAATACTTCTTACTTTCAATATAGTGTGTATATCTTCACAAAGTTTGGCAGTCTTTCAGTTAATATTATAAATCTTTCACATACAAAAAATCATATTGTTATTGAAGTAAATATTTGTTCATTAATATATTGAGTTTTTTTTTTTTGAATAGTCGTGCACATAGTAATTTTCATGTAAAAATTGAAAATACTTTTCCTCATATAAAAATTCTCAAATTTCCTTTGTGTAATCCCTAAAACCTCCTAAAT
>NW_013665682.1:345573-348669 GCF_000517525.1 Limulus polyphemus
AGAACTATCAACTAATTCTGAAAGAGAGGATGTGACAGATGGGCGTAGCAAGAGGGATCCGATTTTCTATTTGATAGCTCTGTAACCAAACAAAATTGAAAACTATAAAAATTATGGTTTGTCTGAGTAATAATGATTTTATAGAGAGTAATTTATGTTTAATTTTGTACTTTTTCTAGGGGTGGTGAATAAAATAGGGATAATGACATACTAAGAGAAAATGTGTCACGTGGGTCACACTAGTGGAAATTCAGGATTTTTTTAAATATTACCTTATAGAATTAAGAGCTTAAAACTTGTATACTATTAAAATATGGATTATTAGCTGAGATTTTATGCTATTCTAATTAGCATACCAAACTAGTTTAATAAAATTTTGAATGTAAGACACTAAAACCTTGTGTCATGCGCAGTAAAGGATACCCCTGGCAAAAGGGTTAATATGTATAGTTAAAGAGACAAAAGAAACTCTACCTTGAGTATTCTGGAAGTAATGACGCCACAGTGGCCTGATTTTATCCTGACCCCCAACATCCCACACTGTAAAACTGATGTTTTTATATTCCACTGTTTCCACATTGAAACCTGAAAAAGAAATATTTCATCACATTAGTCATGTATGTAGATAAAAAAAGCTAATAAATAAAACCAATTTTTTATAAATTAACTCCTTCAAATAATCAATGGAAGTTCATGTAAAATAACTGACTTTCATTTTTTCAAAACCAAAGCTGTAAAACAAACTTAAAATGCTTTTGTAGATCAAGCTAGTTACTGCTCTAACAGAAACTAAACAAGAACATACATCTGTTGCAAATGAACTTCCAATAAGAAGGAAAAATATGAGTATGAAAAAAATACAAACGTGTTGTTCAGAATGAATGGCTACAAGACTGTGGCTTGAACGAAATGAAGAATACACAGTGATATGGAGTAACATTTGTCTTCAGTTTCCTGATCAAACTAGTTCCTATTTCTTGGAATCTGATGTACAGAGTGATGCAGTTCAAGTTGCATCTGTGAGAGCACAAAATGAGAAAGTAGAGCTTGTGTATTAGTAGAAAAAAAAATAGTAGAAGAGAATCTTAAAGCTACACCAATTCAAAAATGTATGAAGCTCAAATGTCTGAAGAACAAATACAGAAAACCAGTTTTATTTAACAATGTATTTCAGGGTTTCCCCAGAAAAGAAAGCTACTTGAGAGCTATCTTACTAGCCATCCCTAATTTTGAAGTGATAATCTAGAGGGAAAGGCAGCTAGTCAACGTCACCTACCAACAATTTTTGGGTTACTCTTTTAGAAATTAAAAGTGAGATTGTCCATCTCACAGTTGAAAGGGTGAGCATGTTTGGAGAGTGAATTTCAACCTGGGACCTGCAGTACTCTGATCACCAAGCCCATACCCAAGTGATCACATTATTTGGGTCTATTAACCATCTCGCTATGGGCTCAATCAATGCGACCAATCTTGTAACCCTAAAGTAACTATCAGTTTCCATACTATAACTTTTAATATGTTTTGTGTATCTTCATAAAATTTAACAAGCTTTCAGCAAACATTACAAGTCTTTTGTACACTAAAGTCAGATTTCTTAATCAAATATGAATATATGGAGTCAGTTTGTTAATTGCTCCAAATGCAAACTGATTTTCATATTAAGATTTAAAAATAATTTTCTTAATCTGGAAATTGTCAAATTTTATTCGCATAATCTGTAAAACCTATTAAATAAATATCATACCTTTGTTTTCAGTAAAACTTTATATTTTATCTCTTATTTTCTCTACCCTAACTCTATATATGTTTGGTCAATTTGACTGACCTAGTAACCACCATAAAAAAATACAAAATAAATCTAAATTACCCTTTTTCTTTTTAAAAAAGACTTCAAACTGTGACATGAATGAATAGTGGGATTGACCGTCACATTATAACGCCCCCACGTCTGAAAGGGCGAGCATGTTTGGTGTGATGGGGAATCGAACCCGCGACCTGCAGATTGTGAGTCGAGCTCCCTAACCACCTGGCCATGTGTTATTATTCTGAGGGCTCAGTTCAACTGAAATTGTTTTGTTGATTGGAACAATGAAAAGTATAGAAATACAAACTTGAGCATTAGAGGTGACCTGTTTAAATTTAAAAATCAGCATATGCTTTTATTTGATGCACTAATTAACCCTAATTAATCAAAGGCCATGTCATTATATTTGTTGACTTGCCTTCAAAATGTTATTGAACTACTATTTTACAAATGTATGTTGATAAATTTGGTATCAAATTGTAGATTATAATTCAAATTTTAATATTGTACATTAATTAATTTCTTAACTTAAAAGTAAATAATAAAAATACAGCAAAACATCGATTTGTTTTTTGTGTGCCACATGGTATGTTGAATGCGGCACTGGTTCAAATTAGATGTTTGTGATGTCAAAATACAAAATCTACAGTTTCATACAAATTAGGAACTCAAACTACCAATATTGAAGAGCTAAAATATAAAATAAGAACCTCTTATCATTTCTTTTTGCTTATCACTCCTGTAGTGAATCAAACACAGTGCCCCCCCCCCACCTCTCTCTCTGGAAACAGTCCCTTATATATACACTTACTTCTATAGAGGACATGAATAACCAATCAAAAGCTCACAATGTCCCCCTAGTGGTTTTCTCAGCCATTTTGACATGTTATTGTTCTTATTTCTTTCTTTCACACAAGATTTCAAGCGATGAGGTCTTTAGTGAGCTCAAAATTTCATATTTTTAGACCTAAATACAGCTTAGTTACTACGCTTGATAAATTATAGTGGAATTCTATGGTATCAAGATAGTAATTTATGATTTTGTGGTTATTTAAGATGTAGACATAAAACCTAAAAAACATTTTCTTTTCACATCCTCCACATGGGAAATTTCATAAGGCTTAGCAACCTATGATAAGCAGCAAATGAGTACATAGGTCTTAACTAGAAGAGATAATTGTTTGCTTTACTTCTTTATTTACTGTTCTATTTTTAAGAAAATAAGTTTAAGAATTTATTTGTAAATAGTCATAATGCATAATACATGTATAATAATTGTAATGTGACTGTAT
>NW_013665682.1:348816-365365 GCF_000517525.1 Limulus polyphemus
AAGTCATAATGCATATTATAATGTATAATAATTGAAATGTGACTGATTTTACAAAATACTAAGCCCACTAAAACACTACCAAGACAGGTCACTTTATAAAGATTAAAGGTCAGTTATACATTATTGGATATAGTAACGCGAGTGCACATGCACCACGTCATTGTAACTACTGTACTGTTAACCAGGCATAGCTGGAAGGTCAATATAATAAAAATAATAAAATGTATAATGTTATAAGAGTTAAGCTATTTTGACTAAAATTTGTGTTTTTGTGTGATAATTTGTAGTCATTCTAGAATGAAAAAAGCATAATTTATATTTTTTCCCAATTTTTTACTGAGGTTACTAGGTCAGTCAAATCGAACCAACCCATACATAAATACAGTAGTGAAAATAAATAAAATGAAGTTTTTTCTACAAAAAATTTTATAATTATCTGGAGATTATAAAGATTTCACATGTGAAATTTCAATATGTTCTAATGCATTAAAGTATTTTAATCTTAAAATCAAAACTGCTTTGCATGTTGGATAGTAAACATTCTCAAAGAAAAACTTTGAGAAAATCTTTAATTAAAAAATCTTAATACTTAATTCAAAAACCTGATACTTTGTGTATGAAAACCTTGTAACATTTACCAATAACCTGCAAAATTTTGTAAAGATGTGCATACATTATCAAAAATCATAGTATAATTACTCTCGTGGATACTTTCATGGTTACGAGCTAGGTGGATTCCACCCAGCCCGTAATGGAAGGGTTAACTGGAAAAAATAAAATACAGAATCATATTACATGAAACTTAGTATAAGCCTTCTTAATAATATCAGATGTGTAAAAAAAAGTAATACATTTTTTTAAAGTACTTGTATCTATTCTTGACTTTCAAATTTTATGCATGATCAGTTTTTATATAAAATTATAAAATACTTCTTTTTGTCTCAGACTTGCTAACATGTTTACAGCAAAGTCCAACATTTGATGCCCATAAAATCTGAACATCAATGTTTTATTCACATTGTGGTTACAACACAGTTTCTGTCTGCTGTACCAGTGAAACATGTTTAGTTGTTCATTGTTATTTGTCTGCACGTGACATGTTGTATAAGTGTCAATTCAATAGGATGTACAATAAATTAAGATTGTGGAATACTTAAAGGATATCATATTAAAGGGTGTACAAACTACTCAATCATTAGATATCATAAATATACCTAAGTTTGATTACAACTGCACACAGAAAGCTACAATATCAGTCCATGTTTGGTCTTTGTATGACTTCTCCCACGCCAAGGTCAAGATGAGTTAAATAATTTTTATCAAAAAACAGCAACCAAATGTGAAAATTGAAAGAATAGTTTATTTATTCCAATTATCAGACATTTTTTAGCTTAAGTTCCACATATTCAGATCCTTAGTCAGTGATAACATAATTAGACTTTGACTGCTTTCCTCGATTTGGCTTCTGTAAAAGTTAGGTGTGTGTGTGTGTGTGTGTGTGTATATATATGTATATACATACACACACACACACCTGACAAAATTTTATTATATGTCAGGTTGTTTATTAAATACTGTGATGTTTAATATTTATTTCTATTTTGCTTTTCATGGTTTGTAAATTTCTATCTTCCTCCTATAGGTATATACACAAATCCACTGTTAAAAAGTAGATTCCTGGTTTTGAAATTGGTGACAGAATTTTGAGGTTGGTACTCTTTTGGCTCCAACTTTCTTCAAGTCAGAACAGTCCTGAGAAATGTATCTAATATTTATTTCTTCTTATAAGATCACAGACTGTTTTAATTCCAATAATACCTTACACAATTCATAAAAATTTACATACAATTACCGATATATACACAAAGAAAAACACAAATGAGTAAAACCTGATTTCTTTTTTTGTTTACCAGAAAGTTCCATTTTATATGTTGAATCATTTTTAACTTGTTTTATATTCATGATGTCAGAAAAACATGTAGGTTCAAGAAGTCTTGAAAGGTGGACCTTTCGAAAGAGCTCTGGTTATAGGGTTTTTATCATCTTATATCATAACTTGTTTTATACTTATTCATATTTCTTATTTTACTTTTTTGAACTGAAACAATTACATAACTGGCTAAAAATTAGGATATGCTTGATTTGCTTATCCAAAACATGTTCTCGGTGTTCTTTTCCAGTAAATGAATCGAGTGAACCAGAAGTTATAACTTTCAATATGGCAAAGAATGCATTAGCCCTTCTTGTTTTGTGTTCTAAGGCAAGTCTGATGATGATGCTGAGCAAAATGATGATAGAACAGGTGTCTTAACTGTTGTTTTTTTCCAATTTTCATGAATAATATGATTAATATGTATCAAATACTCTCATATAAAGTTAATTACTTCCTTCAGCATTTCCAAAATAATTGTGAAGTCTAAACATTTGCACTGTGGCAAAATATTTTAAGCATGTGATGTATTGGTAAACTCATTGCCATCATAATAATGTCACCATATCCTTTACACTACCTTCTCATCAACACCAGTCAGAAGTGGATAACTCTGCTCTGAGCCATTTTACTGCTATGCAGAAAGTTCCACATATTCATGATCACGAATTGAGTTTACCCATAAATTTGGTATGGTTAATAATGACTTACAATCAAACACCTTTGTTCAACCTCTTAGTTTAATTTTTATTAACTATAAATATCCTTACCTGAATTCTTGTTTTAGAAAATTATTTCTGCACTTTTTGAAATAAAACTAACAACATTTCAGCATAAGCAATGAAAAACATCATAAAATATTAGACCTTTGATATTAGTTGGGAATTATTTCTGAAAACAGTGTTCAACCTTCAGGTTCAACATTATCACACAACTATTTCAGAAAAAACAAATGTTATAAAAGAATGATTAACTTGTTTACTTCTTTAAATCACCTCTTTTCAATGGTTTTAGCTGGAGGGCATATGTTTCAAACCTTATAAACGAGACCTTCCATTAGGTTACATGCGAGTGCAACCAACAAAATCATTACTCAGCTAATAATGCCTCTATAAAGTTGAAAAACAATCACCTTTTTAAATCTACATAGTCTATTGTTAGACCCCCATAATCATGGCATAAGAAACAAAAAAAAAAGGCATCATATGCATTTTAGATTCTTACATACATTACAGAAATGAGAATTCAGATACTTTTTTCTTAAATTAACTAGATAAACATTGTATAATATTTTGATGTCATTCTTACACCATTTTATGGAACAAATTCAATGAAATAGATTAAAATTAGATATATGTGTTCTCACCTATGGTAGGAATAGTAGTTACAATTTCTCCTAACTTGAGTTTATACAGAATTGTTGTTTTTCCCGCAGCATCAAGTCCTACCATCAAAATCCGCATCTCCTTCTTTCCAAACAAGCCCTTTAAAAGTGAAGTAAATATATTTCCCATGACTGTAGTTAGGGGTCTTAATCACTTCGAGGTCTAGAAAAAAGAAAATTGAGGTGAGTTTTTGTTAGCACTTGTGTATATAACACCCAACAGAAGTAATCAATTAATTACTCTTATTTCAACTATTATTCACTCACGACATTTTCTGAGATTTATTATAAATAAAGAATAAATTCATCAATATAAATGACCATCAGTAGTTTCAGGGTTTATAATTACAACAAATAATTAACCATTAAAACACTGAGCATTATTAGGCCTAGCCTAATATACTAACAAACTGAAGAAAAAAAGGAATACACACTTTTGGAACTTTGAATAGAGCAATTTTGATAATTTATGAATTATATAACAAAGATAAACAAAAAAAAAAGTTAGTCACTGTGAAAAAACTTTAGATTAACCCCTTACTGTTTTATTACATAATCTGATTGTCACTTGTCTTGTTAAAAAAGTATCAAGATTTTCACAGTAGCTGAATATTTCATTTGACAAAAGGACTGTCATGCTTTAAAATGTGAACATTCACAATTTACGACATAGTTCTTATCTCCTCTTTGAAATTGACCATTGGACAATTTCTGAATGTACAATATGCGTAGGGCAACCAGACATCCTGGTTTTGCTGTCCCAGTAAAAGTTCTCGGGTCACACAAAACATCCTGGTTTTATAATAAAGACATGAAACTGTCAATCACATCAAAGCACAAATGTAAAAGATCTATTCGACTTGCTCATTGTTATAATACATGCTCTCCTGCTGCCAAACTCTCTTGAAACCTCAGACTGTTCGTAGTGAGAAGTCCAAGTCTTCACAGTTTTTTCTTTTTAATAAGTAGAACCGTAGTAGACCTACAAGAGTTGGTATGTGTGTATACATCACCAACTGAAGTAGTTGAAATTATTTCAAAACCAATACTATCGTTAACATGTTTGAAAACATTGTGAAACAGTTTGATAACTTTAAAAGTACATTTAATAAAAGTTAAATCATTTCAAATTTATAATAATCATTTTGATATTAGGGGCAAGGGCTGGGCTGTCCTATGTTTTTAGTTTGAAAATCTGGTCAACCTAAGAATGTGGCATGCAGAGTACCCTTGCAGACCCCTGGGGTCCTCAGACATCAGTTTGAGAAACACCTATCTAGAGAAAACCAACCCACAATTTTTACATTTTTTTTATAGCTTTCAATACCTTAAATACGTAATCATGTTTGCAAGGAATGAAGTCAGGATATTGCGTCAGATGAGAACATGATGAAAATTTGCAATTTTATATAAAAAGGTAATTCAATACGTCTTCATCTCAATTTCTTACTGGCACCGTTTTTTGTTTCCACATTGGTTGTAAACTTGAAATGCTTTGATTGACAGATACATACCAGTAGTAACCTCTACCCATTCTATGCCATGTCATGATGTAATCGATACATCATTCATACCACTTTATCATAGACTATTATAGCACACATCCTTTTGCTGTAGCCACTCCCAACAATATGGTGTATAGCAAACTGTTGTCAGGACAATGTATAGGCTGTTTACAATCCTCATTTTTTGACTTACTGTTGGTTCGATTTGGGCAGACATATCTTTGTATCAGTTTATGCATCACTTAATTCGCAACCCAAAGTTTATTGTATGGCTTTGTTTCTACAAATTCAATGGCTAAACAGAATCTTATATGGTTTTAAAGTTTTGTTTGTGCATTTTCAAATAATATATGCTTCTGGATCTAATGAAACCAGCCAGACCAAAGTAGAGCATGATGGTAGCTATCATTTGATGTATCACTTATCCTTATTGGTTTAGCCAATTTGAACCAGCACACAAATTTTGGTTTTAAAATTTGCTCACTGGTCGCTGACAAATGCCGAAGGACAGGTTTGGCTATCAGCGCAATGTTTTTAAAGCCAATTTACAACCAGTGGGGGTACAGTTGCCTTGAAATAAACCATGCACATTCAACACCACTTTTGTCAAAGAGATAAATAAATTATGTCATGTGTTTCCAATTTACAACCAATTTTGTACTTCATTCCCACAAGTCATTCCTGTACATTTCATGATGTTTTTTGCACACATCCAGAACTGCAGTAGTGGTACAGGTTGTTTTCAAATGCTATTTCAAGGTGTGTGATATACAAGTTACATTTCAGATAGTATGACATTTAAACACTGAGGTTCAAGTTTCAGACCTCATTTTGTCACAAAAATTTAGCCAATTCGGGTGCCTAACTTTATATTCCTGTTAGGAATGTGTTTTGTTGAATTTATTTTAGTGTTTGTTGAAATATTGAAGGAACTTGTCTTTGCAATGGGCTCTCAGTGTCACATAAATCTGAACAGGGCATGAGTAGGGCTAATAGTAATACACTTGTCAGCCCTATTAGTAGAGCTAAGCACATATGGCCCATATGTCCAGCTTTGGGCTTAAAAACAACAACCATCTCACACATTATATGACAGGATGGCAGGGCTTGAAATTTCATACCATAATATTATAGTATACATATAATATAGTATCATTACAAAGAAAGCTGATCACACTCACAGCTAAAGCAATGTTCTTAAAAAACAACAACACTCAACATAATTTGAAATTCATGTAGCCTATGTACATATGTGTACAGTAATTAGTATATACACAATTTAACTTATAACTTATTAGTTACATCATATAGTTCAAGACACAACTATGAGCCAAGAAGACTTGAGGTTAAAATCTCAGTCTACAAAGATTTTTACAAATCTGTACCTAAACAACATCAGTAAATAAATATTATCAGATTCAGAAGAATAAGAGTACTAAATCTAACTATGTGACAGTACATTATTTTGAAAATTATTATTTTCTAACAAGTGACAAAAATTACAATTTACAGAATACATAAAACTGAAATATATTACACAGTACGTTTTTGAAATTCACTTCACTGTCTTCAGCCAACTTTAGGATGGGAAACAACGATTAAAAGTTAAACTGTGGAGCCAATTTATACTAATAGTAATACTAAGGGTAATATGGCTGATAAGTTCTACTAGTACTAATTTAGTAGCAGTACAGTAATCAGTACTTGTAGTAGAGCAGCTAGATCCGACGAACGATAAGTTGCTAATGGTAAGCCCGAGTACTAATAAATGTAATACTAATACTACTATTGCTAGAAATACCTTTCTTTCTTAGTCCTAACGAATGGACCACCTTTCAAGAACACTGAATAAGCTTTTCGGTTTGCAATAATTTATAAGCTGTGTAACGTCAGATACTAACTTTCAGTTTCAATTCAAACTTTCAAAGATATATCGTTAGTCGCATAACCATAGGCCTATACTATTACTATTTATCAATAACTCAAAGTAATGTTAATGTTCACACGACTAACAACCTCAGAGACCTTTTAAGTTATTGTAACTTATCATTAATCTTGTCACTTCTCCTTTATTTAAATATCTTCACTATAGCAAAATTAAAGCACAAAATGGCGGACAATGAAAACACTTACCAATCCTCGCCACGTCAAAATGGAGACCGCAAAATGTATATCGCAAGCGGATTCGTTATTGTCTATCACGTGAGGGGGAGTCATCATGTCAGAAATTACCACATGATGACGCTACTCATGTAAGTTACAAGTTAATTACTGACAAAATAATGATAATAAGTAAGATTTTATTACAGATCTTTTTTAGAACTTTGTATAAAGTCTAACTGCCCACATTTGTCCACAAACTTAGACTAGAGTGAAAGTAGCTAGCCAACAGCACTCACTGTCAACTTTTTGGGGTAGTCTGGTCAGACCCCACATTTCAGCAAATGCTTGATCGGCTTATATAAAAAAAAACATTAAAATAATTGAAAATGTGCAATAAAGTGGAACCAAATTAATACTAATTTTAAAAGATATGAGCTACGAATAAGGATTTCTTAAATTAAATCTGCTAATATTACACTTTATAAGAGTGGTTCGAAACTTATCCTTGACCCATATAATTTATTAAGAAATTAAAATTAGTTTATATTAATAAAAAGGTAAATCAAAGGGAATTATTGAGGGTGAGTCACAATAGATGAGCGTTCAGTACTGGCTAGTAGAATACGTTGGTAACTCACGAAGACTGGGTTTTATTTTTTATGTTTTTCAAATATTCCACGCATACTTCCAAAAGATCTGAGCCTGCTCAAAAGTGTAAGCATTATATATATTGGGATCCTCTGTTTCAGAATATAAAGAGAAGATATGATTTAAAATAATTAATGGTATCTACGACAATGCTGTGACAGAAAACTGGTTAGAAATAAATTAAAAAATAAAGAACTCTTGGAAATAAATCTATATTGTTGAAAGAGAGAGGAGTATGTTAAATATAAGGAAATTTAGATCAACCTAGAGAATATTAAACACGTGAAATGACTTTCTAACTTATGCAACTGAGTCCCAGTAAATCCTTTTTTTTAAACAACAAATAAACGTTTAGACCAATTTTGGGCAAGTCAAGAATCAATATAAAGAATTGTCAGCCAGAAGTGATAGCAAGGTTATTGTGTTATGTGAGAAAGATGAAGAACAAACTGTACATAAAGGCAGTTATGCCAGTATACAGACAAGAAGCTAAACAAACCCAGAAAGGTCGACTAATGGAATTTGACCCTTACTTTTATAACGCTCTTACGGCCTCAAACTATAGAACGCGTTTTAGCTGCAACTAGACGCAAGCCATAAACCGTCGGAATTATAGTCAAAAAATGGGCTACACATTAAGATTTATATCTATAAACATGATCAATTAAAGTTCTAATACAAAATGTACGTATGTGTATTCTCTATTTGTTTAAATTTTGTTCCCAGAGTTGATCATCCAACTGAACATTTATATCACAGAGGTAAACTTTATGGGCCTGGTATGGCCCAACAGCTAGCGTGGCTGAAGTGTGAATTTGAGTTTTCACAGTTCAAGTCTCCTTACTGTAAGAACGGACTCTAAACTTTGAAATTTTGGGTACGCCTTAAAAGTGACGATTAAACCCCATTATTTAGTCAGGCAAGAGTAGCAAAATAATTGACGGTGTGTGCTATTAATTAACTGCTTTCCATCCAATCTATAAGTTCAAAATTGGGGACGGCTAGGTGCAGATAGCCCTTGCATAGCTTTACGCGAAAATGTCTAATCTGTATTAATAACAGTAAATTTACTGGAAAGAAATAACAGTTTTATTATTTGCATAAGCTTGATGAAATAAAATTTATTTATGTGTTTGAAGTGAAGATACGTCTGCACCTACTAGATTACAAAATGAAAAAAAAAAAAAAACGAATTAAAGTTAAACTAAATCTCAAAATTAAATAATTAATCAGGTATCCTTAAACATTTGGAAGTGATGATTATCAACATTGAAAATGAACTGGATATTATTATTAAGTGTGTAACAATATGAATATTTTAATATGGCAACGAATAACATGTAATTTCAGCTTTTTATATATACAGTGGTAATATATCTAAGTCCAACTTCTGGGTTAATACAAAGACTACAAGAAATAGAAATACGTATTTTTTATTTTTTGCATTCATATACGCATACGTATGTATAAAAAATTGCATTTACACTTTTTAACTCCAAACTGTATTTATTTTACACTTTCTAACTCCAAACTGTATTTATTTTACACTTTGTAACTCCAAACTGTATTTATCTTACACTTTCTAACTCCAAACTGTATTTATTTTACACTTTGTAGCTCCAAACTGTATTTATTTTACACTTTGTAACTCCAAACTGTATTTATTATATCAGTTATTACATTCATAGAAGAGCAGTTTTGTTTATTGTTACGTACAATGTTAACAGAATGGACTATCTGTGCTCTGCCCACTATGAGTACGAAAACCCGATGTTTAACGTTATAAGCCCTCAGACGTGCCGCTGAGCCACTGAGTGTGTGTAGGGTGGGGCATAGAAGAGTACACACACATGTGCATGTATATATTTCTATAACTCTGTTATAAATTCTTGTAACATTTATCCATCATATGTTTATGTCCCCTGGTAGGACAGAGCTAAGTTTACGGACTTACAACGCTAAAATACAGGTTAGATTCCCCGCAGAAGACACGGTAGGTAGCCCAATGTGGCATTGCTCTAAAAAACAAACAAACAAATGTATTGCTAACATGGTTATTTGTTAAAGTCTAAATGAATGTTGTGAAAATGTGTTAAAACAATTTTATACTTACTTTTTAAGAAATGTTTTCCATGAACATTTAAACGTTTTTTTCTGCTTGTTTTACGTTGTAACAGTATGGCTCAACTTAATTAATAGGTGTGAGGCGCGAGGTGAGGAAATTATTCTTTATTTGAGGGGAGAGACAATTATTGTTTGTTTGTTAGTAATTAAGCACAAAGCTACACCACTGGGGGGCGAGACAATTCTATCACGCGAAAATGTCTAACTGGAGACTGTCGAATACGAAGCGTGCAAGATTGATATTGGATTATTTTACGAAAAATAAAAATCATTATTTATTTCTTGTTGTTAGGCTTTTAAATACTGTTGATATTATTTGAACAAATAATAATTGTGGTTAAAAACTATTCAAAATCATTATAATACATATTTTTAACCGTAGAATGACCCAAGTTATTAAACTTTTTGAAAAATTCCAGATATACTTCGAATCTTCTATTATTTTCTCTATTTTCTTCTTTCTTAATGCACTAATCAAACTTGTTCAATTTGTTTATTTTTTCTCGTTTTTCTTTTTACTTGTAAAAGGTAAATTCACGAGTAATATATTTTTCTTTAAAAATGAAAGCTTTGGTTAGAACTTGTAAATAACTTCTGACCAAAATTGTGTAGATTAGAACTAACAAATAATGATAAGTTAATGAATAAATTACAAATTTTCACGAAGTATGTTGCTCTCACAAATCAATATACAAAAACAATATGATTAAAATGCTTGTAAATCATTCGTTGGATATCTTTGCTATATCTAAATCCGCCTTTTGCTTACATTCGTTGAAATAAAGTACGCGCGCATGCGCATTTTCAGGATGGACAAAACTGAGTATTAGTGTAAAAGATTTAGGTAGTTCTCAATGATAGCCGTTTTTTATAAATAAGATGACGATTATTCTAAATTAGCTGTAGTTTTATAATGGCATCAAATTTTGATGGAAACGGGCATGATTGGGAGACATTTACTATGTAGGTGATTATGGAATGTCCAGAAGCAACTAATATCCCTAAAAAAGTTACAGAAAATATATAACTCCTTAAGGGTATGATTCACCCACCTCCAGTAATAATCCCTGACTTAAGACAGCAGCAATACAATAGTATTGTATTTCAATTTCCCCTCTGGCTAGTAATTTGACTTGTTTAGGAACAAAAGGTGGGTGGAGTTTTCAGTAGCCATTTTCCAATGAAAATCTGGTGTATTGTGACCAAAGGAATTCAGTTCTAAGTCAAACCGCCCCAGAGTATTTCCGTAATTAGGCAGTCAAAAATCACTTTTTCATAGTAATGTAACGTTAATAATTGTGCAAATAAGATTTGGTCATCTAAAATCTGTAAATACAATTCAATGTTCTCTCAAAATATATAGAGTGTATTACAGATGGTACTTAATACCATTTGCAAAACAGCTTTAGTTAGAGTCGACTTTCATATAACGACGCGGAGTCGTACCCTGAAAGAGTTTAGTTTTGATGAAGAAAATTCGCGTTGATAAATTCAATAACATCTAACTTTCGTCTATAAATATTAGCTGAAGAAGTTTCATTGTTATATTATATAACTAACTGGTGAAATATACCCCCCTGTTAATTGTTCAAATTAAAGAAATAAAAATCTAATTATCAGTCGTTAAATAATTTCCTAGCAAGAGCTCCTTTGGAAGAGAAAGTGTTGAAAAGGTGAAATAGATTTGTTTGTTTGTTTTTAATTAAGCATAAGGCTACACAATGGGCTATCTGTGCGTATAAATATTTGGAATATTTTCGTATAATCGAGAGTAGGACTTATGACGTGAGATAATCATAAGAAAAAATGAAGTCAGCTTGAAATGTTTCGTACGAAATAAGAAAAACAGAGGATTAGTAAGCATCATTAACAGTTCACAAGATATTTCTGTATGTTAATTTCAGCCAAAGCAATCTTTCGAAGCAACGTGTGTTTCAGTTACAGTCAGTTGATACTTCTAACATTTAATCTCGTGTGTATACGGTGTCGAAAATTTTTTCTCGTATAGAGCAACTTTGCTGTTCTCTGTGTCCGATAGAGAGCGCGAGTAGGCATGTTACTGTGGAAACTGTTATAACAGACGATATATCAGCGTGAAAAAAACAGGCAAACTTTCTAATTTTGACAACGTGACTTATTCCTAGTAATATGAAACAAGTGTGCGAGGTTTTAGAAAGAGAACATAAAATGAATCTTATTTAAGTGAAATTTGGCAGATGTACCTAGTTTATAATGTAATAATAAATCAGTTTTGTTTTTTCCAATACGCAGTATAGGAGAGTAATAAGTGCAACAACAAAAAAGTCACGTACAACTCATGTTGATAAACATCTTAAATTACTATAATATTCTGGTAATTTTCCGTATAATTTTTCAGATATTGATTTTGTTGTTGTTCCAAACGCCAGAACTTGTGTCTACGGAAATCCAAGATAATGTAAAAACTTCTAAGATCTTGAAAATAATTCCTGGTTGTTGAATCTCTTTGTTGAAAATATGTTAAAAGTCGAATAACTTCTAATAGTCAGTTCAGTAACTGAGTTCGTAAACATATGCGAAAGACTGATTTTAATGCATGTAAAAGATTGTTGTTTTTCATTCATTTGTTTACTTATCCATATCTTATTAAAGAACATATTAAACAAAATTCATTGTCTTTCGTAACAATTCGTATAACCAGTTAGTCTCATAGGATTTTTTCAATACATACATTATTGATACATACAATATTTCCTCTAAGAATATTTCTGTATGTAAGATATCGTTTTTGGGAATGCCATAAAAGTTTAAACACAGTAGTTACAAAGTTCTTTCACTCATTAGAGTTTTCCAGACTGTTCAATCAAAAGTTCAGTTCCAATATAAAATTTTAGTTAGACCTTATATTGTATACATTAGCACCTTACATTCGTGTATCGTGAGGCCTTAAGGTAGGTTCTCGTTCAGCTATAAAACCTTAATACCGTCTTAGTCTTTATTCATTCTGTAATGTATGGTATAGTTCGTTTTCTCATTTTATTACGCCATGTTATTTCACGCTTTAATGATTCTAACAATGCAGAGTTTCCGAAAAGTCTGGAACCATAGGTGATTTGCAGCTTTTCTTAATTTCCGATACGTCACTGATTCTGGCTCTGTCATACCATGAGAAGGTCGAATTAATCCGCTGCTAATCCAAACTTGTTTCGTGTTGCTAGGACAGCACGTGGAACATATTCTGTGATATTCGATGAAGTACCTCTGGTTCCAGATTTTCAAACACCTCAAGGTTTATGTTCTGAAGAAGGTCCTGTTCGAAAATTTTGCGTTCATTTATATATTGGTGTTACTAGATGTTCATACTGGGATGATATAATATATTCTAAGATGGAAAACTTTGACATTTTAATGTTTTAATTCTTTTGGAGTAGTTTTATGTTTCTATTCACCTAATCTTTCATTCTTGTGTTAGGGTGTGTACGAAGTGAAGGGTACATAATTGTTTTTGCCGCTGATAAATCATTTTTATAGGAGACTCTTATACTTTACAATTCAGTTAAACTTGCATTTACAAACAGAACCCATTGTTCATGCGCGAAATATCTCTTCTTAGACATTTGGGACAAAAAAAAAAGGTTTTATGTGTATTATAAAAAGGGAATGCTCAAGTTGAACACTTTAAATTTCAGACATGATTTATAAGTAAAAAGAGACCATTCTGTTTATAGGAAAATAGTTGTCACGAGATGACATTAGTAAATGTTTATTTGTTTGTTTGAAGTTAAGCACAAAGCTACACAATGGGCTATCTGTGCTCTGCCCACCACGAGTATCGAAACACGGTTTCTAGTGTTATAAGCATTAGTAAATGTAAATTAATTGTTTGCTTGTTTTCGAATATTCGCGCAAAGTTACTCAAAGGCCGTCTTCACTATCTATTTTTAAATTTGTTCTGAGAGACTAAAGCGAAGGTAAGTTAACAAAGGCCCGTGAAATTAAACTTCATAACAGTTGTTTTAGTTTTAATAACGGATTTTCCATAATTCAGCTACGCAGATTTCGAAAATATTATTCATTTTTTCTATCACGTAAGGATTTTTTACAAATCGAGTAGAAAAAAAAACTTACTTAGATCAAATTATTATTTCGTTTACCACAATGAACATTTATTATTATTATTATGTTTTTAGCAAAAATACAAACAAACTGAAGGAAAGGGAAGAACATTGATGTCAAACGAATATGCATCCTCATTCATCCTGATTTTGTGTGTTTTTTTAGTCTCAAAACTACGTGTTGTGGTCTTTCTTTTATGTATTGCTTTATGACGTTTTGTAAAAAAATCTGTACATGATGTATAAAAATGGATATCATTTTCAGATTTAGCGTACAGAAATTACTGTAGAACGTGTAAAACTTTTAAGATAATAAAACCATTGCAGGCTTGTGTAATCAACAATAGCTATCACCAAATCTTGGACTACTTTTGTCTGACCGAATAGTGGAATTTATCTGCCACCTTTATAGCGTACTCACTGTCCCAAACAGCGTAGTGCGTTTTTTTGTTTGTTTGTTATAACGGTAATGGGACACGAATGCTGGACTCGCAGGTTCCATAGCCCGGTGTACTAACCATTGGATCATACCCAGCTCATGTAAACTAAAACTGTTTTGGGTAGCTATTGATTATTAGCTCAGTACACACGCATTTTCTGTATATATATATATACATGTTTTAAACTGTCATACAGATTAATAGGAAATTGACAAACAACAATTTATAAGCATAATGAAGTGGTTTTATTTGGGGGAACATACTACATGTTTCGACAGAACATGACCCCGAGCAACATCAGCCAAATTTGGCTGTGTTTAGTCGTATAGCTCGATCTTGTCCCTAGCTGTAATCCTGTCGCTAGTCTTTTGTCTTTGTAGATTACGATTTTAATATACACTCTGTATGCTTAGCTGTAGGTCATACGTAAAGAAGACAGAACAATGTTCCCTCGAAACATTTGTTTCCCCAAAATAAAACCACTTCATTGTGTATATAAATCGTTGTTTGTCAATTTACTGTTATATTAGCATAATGTGCTTACATATACAAGTGTGATGTACAGATTTTTTTTTGTCAAATTCATATGTATCAGGAAAGATTCATTTGCTTTTCAAAAAATATATTTCCCGAAAAATTAGAACTAACCAATTAATTATTTTTCTGGAACAACTATTAAAAATTGTTTCTGAAATTTTGGTAGCAAATCCGAATGTCTTTCAGAAATTCAGCAGGAAACACCTTAAATTTATTTTGCAAAAGTAGAGTGAATCATTATTCTCTCCTGTGGTGATTACACACTATGTGTATTTAACCTCACGTTTGTATTTTGGCATAACTTACTTTTCCCTAAAGGCACAATAGAAGCACGAATGATGATAAAATACATTAATAAATACCACTAAAAACTTTAAATTAAATTTACAAAACATTTGTTTTGTTGTTAATCACAAAGCTACACGATGAGCTATCTTTGTTCTGCTCGCCGCAGGTATCGAAACTCGAATTTAACGTTATAAGTCTTTTAGACTTATCGCCGAGTCACTACTTGGCAATTAGCAAGACGTAAGACACAAAACAAAGAAACAGTGTATACAAACATACGAAAAATTACTCCATTCCTTTATTGATTCATCTAAGATTTTTAGATTTTGCACTTAGATACATCGTAAACAGTTGAAAACATACTTGAGTAGATATAGTTATATTTAGTTCGTTATTATAGAGCAATAAAAATGAAAAATCGTATATGCAGGTACTTTTTTTTGGGTCGTTCTTTCTTATAGAAATATTTTGCAATAAAACTTTTACTGATATAAAGATAAAACTGAAACCATTTTAAAGAGAGTGATATTACCACAAGAAGTAAGGAACAATCCATTTGTTGTTGTGGTTTTGATTCACAAAAACACTTTGAACTTTTGAAAGAGATACACTGCTTGTGCTTTAGAATATATACGCATTTAATCTACTCCATATCTTATAAAGAAAACACTCGGTACAGTGACTAGCAAAAAAAACATTCAATAATTGATTAATACTTATAAAATATATGTATAGGTTTAATCACATTGTTGTATATATTAATCAAAACCGGATCACATACAGAATAAACACTGCCCATTAAAATCTATATAGTCTATTTTTTTCATTTATAACAGGGTTAAAATTAACATAAACCACGTAATGCGGAGTAATTTTTGTTTGCATCTTAACTCTGATATGAATCCGAATCGCTGGTTTTCGTGCATTATCTAACTTAAGATTCTAAAGCTGGCGTACAAATGCTACATAAATGTTTTTACCGGGTGACAGAATAAGTTTTAGCTAAAAATGAGCCACAAATCTTGTTGTATTTTTAAATGATTCATGAAACTTTCGGAAATTCAATGTAACAACTACTCCATGTCTTTAATAAACATGGTATCTGCATCGGGTGTGGCATTTATTTCGTTAGCTTCACGGGGGTGGCGAGCGTGTCGTTAAGCAGTAGTAAGAACAAACATAATGATAATAAAAAATTATATCTGAAATTTATGCGTCAAATGACCCGCTGTTAATCACAATAGACCATTTCTGAAAGATGCTTATTCAAAACTCATAAGTACAATAACAATAATTTGCCTGTTTGGTGTTGTCTTTTTTAAATAACACAGCTATGATCGTACAATAAGGTAAAAAAATCACTAAAATTATCAATTATTTTTTATTGAATAGAGTGGCTTTTATAAATTTCAAGCTAAACTAGTGAACACAATATGTTAACTTTAAATTAGAAATTCGAGATTACTACAAGAGCTAGTCTGTTTAGTTGTTTCTAA
>NW_013665682.1:365552-367583 GCF_000517525.1 Limulus polyphemus
GATTTCTAGCGTTGTAAGTCCGCAGACATACCGCTGTGCCACGGGGGGGGGTCTGTTTAGTGAAGCGTTTACGTTTACCTTAAATCAGAACCACGTGTGTTTAATTTTATGAGAAGGTAAAGAATGCTGTAAACAATTTGCCATATTATATACATGTGTTATAGATTTCCTTTTAATTTCACCAATTTTTACCTTTGGTGAAATTGAAAGGAAACCTGTAAAATATATATATGTAATCATTAAACACTTGGTCCAATATATAATGTGAAATAATGATTTAGACACGTGCTCTAATATTATTCAAGTCCCTCAATTATTTTAGGTTACTTTATTGTGGATTGAAAAGGATTTAAAGAACTCAATTAATTTGCCCTATTGTTTGATAACAAAAATCTGAAGTTTTAAAGACTCACTGTCATAATTCTCTTGACATTATTAATTTTATATCAGTTTGTTCTCGAGAAAAGTTTTTGTTTCTGGAAGTTCCTTCTGGTGAGAATTGTCACCTATTGAAGCATCAAGGTTTGACATATAGGTAGAAGATGTTTGAGAAAAGTATCTCCTGCTCATGTGAAACGTGTTCTGGTGCCGCCGAAGATTTGTTCGAAGATAGGCAGTACGTAACGCTGCTTGTACCTATAAGGACAACCAGATATTAAAGCACAGTTTTAAGAAATGTTAGAACAATTTCTTAGTTAAATTTTGACAGTAAAGCAGTTGATGAAATTATGACATGCACTAACGTGTGGGGTTAGCGTAAAAGATATAGTCAAGTCAATGTCTTCGTCGGTTTTTGGTCTCGACGTTTGGGTGAGGAGGTACATTTCTGACCTGTATAGTTGTTTATTTATGTTCACGTTATTTCGCTTCTGTAAATGTTAACGTTGTATTTACACGAGGGCGGGGGTAAAGATACAGTCATTTTCTAAAAGTTTGTTTAAATTTCGCGCAAAGCTACTAGGGGGCTATCTATGACACCAGTCCTTAATTTACGAGTAATAGACTAGAGGGAAGACAGCTACTTAACGCCACCCAGTGGCACCCACCGCTAACTCTTGGATTTCTCTTTACCAACGAAAGATGGGATTGAATGTTTATATTATAACTCCCTCAAGACTGGGAGGACGGTAATGTGATATGAAATTACGACACACAGAATGTGAGTCCAGTGCCCATTAATCTCACTGTTAAGTAGAGAACATTTTTACTGTCATTGATGCAGATCTAAATAATAAACTTAGAATAGATCACAAATAAATATTATAAATATCAAAGAGAATAAATTACAAACAAACTTCATAGAAAATTCCTATAAATTATAAAACCGAGAATATAAAAGATAAGCAAAAACAAAGTTTGTTGGGCACATAAAAAATGTTTATTTGTACACGTGTTGTAGACTTACCTCAGAGTTTGTGAAACAATACAAAACAGCGACAAACACTCCCTGCAAGAATGGAAAACCGGTTGTTAGTTATCTCGTATTGTTTGCTAAACAAGTTTAGTTTTCAGGTTTAAAATTGTTATAAACAGTAATCTCACAGCCTTGCGATCATTGTTTTGCTTCGTTGTCAAGATTAATAAACCGTTTTTACGCATGAAATTAGAACAATGTACATGTAAAAAAATTAGGTCAGCCTACAATATTGCACTACTAGTGAAGATGTGAGCTTATCAGCTGAGCTGAACCGAAGGCAGAAAAGTATATCATTTGATATTTGTATTTGGTACAAGGTACCTAATGCAATAATATCGAATACATAAGCTGCTAAAGCAATAAGGCTTTAAGGCTTACCTAAAGTGATTAGAATAATTTTTAATCAATATTTTTCTTCAGGCTATAATCGAATGCTTTTCAAGTGAATTAAAATATTTCTAAAAATGTTCCAAGAGTGGAGCCAGCTTTAGCAATAGTATAATATTATTATCAATTGGACCTATTTGTATGTTTCTATATAAGACGAACATTGAAAATAGATTATCGATCATCTTTGTTAGGTTGTTTAGGCAGAGTATTCATAATGAATCTAA
>NW_013665682.1:367699-372382 GCF_000517525.1 Limulus polyphemus
TAGATTCATTCAGATCACTGATCATTAAAGTACAAGTTGTCATATAATTTTTATTTAGAAGCTATTTTTGGAGTTTAGAAACCGAGAAAAGAATTGTTGTACTAACTTGCCAGGATTGGAGGAAAGCGTTGATGATCATATAGGCCATCTCTAGATGGGCATCGTCTCGAGGATTGATACAGAACAAAAGATGGGTGATGCCAAGTAGAGGGAACAAAAGGGCTGTGGCCTTGATGGCCTTCCTGTTCGAAATAATTAAGCAGTAATTGATTTGGCGGTGGCCTAATACACAAATACTAGTGAATTATATCCACCAAATATTTAAAACTTGTTTTTATATTTATATGGTTAAAAATTGATGAATTTAATAGGTATTAATTTTAACTTACAGATGTACTGATTGATCTAAGTCAGTGATTCTCAACCAGGGGTAAATTTACCCTTTGGGGGTAAAAAATTACATGGCAGGGGGTTTAGTAGCAATGAAGATAAAGGCCAGGAACCGATTGAAAGCCGATGACGATATGAGAGTAGCATTGTCATCAACAGCTCCTCGCATAAACAATCTGATTGACTCAATAAATCAGCAGTGTTCCCACTGATAATGTTTCTGGTGTTTCTGTTTGGTTTTATTTTTTGTGATAAAAATGGACTGTATAATTTGTTCTTTAGAAAAGAATGTTTTATTTTCTTTATTTTTGGTGATACGAATGTATATTGTTATTTTTGTGTAAAACCTGAATAATATTTTTTTTTTCTGACCTTGTTTCTCTGTCCCTTTATAATGGCTATGAATTTTTTGTATGGAAGTAAGGGGTAAATGGAGAAATACATCAAGCCGAGGGTGTTAATGATGGAGGAAAAGTTGAGAATCCCTGATCTAAGTAGTTTAAATAATCAGGTAACAATAAAGATATATTATTTTTTGTATATCCTATCGAATTAGAAACAGTAAGTGCTACAATATGTGATTTTCAAACAATTTTTCTACATTTACACATAAAATTAACCATAAACTTAACAGTTGACCCATCGGAGAACATATTATTTTAGTTAACAAATAAAATATAACAGATAATAGCCTGTTTCTTTCGTGTGTGTGTGTGTGCATTGTCTTATTTTGCTGTTATATTAGAAATACATATTTAATTGTTTGTTTGATTGTTGTTAAACACAAAGCTATGCCCCCAAGTGGCACAGCGGTATGTATTCAGATTTAGTTATTACCTCACTTGAGCTATCTCTATAGATGCACTCATCTTTAGTTTCGTAACCAAGATACGAACAATGTTCACAAGGAAGAAGGTGTTGATCTGAAAAGATAAAAAAAAAAAACTAAATGAAATATGATGTTTCTATTTCATGGTAATTCTTCAACTTAGGTATATTAACAATTGTATTTTTTGTCCGAATTAATATGATGAAATCACTGGTTATTTAATCGACTGACTGAGTTGACAACGCTCAATGATTTAACATGCAAGTTATCTGATTACAGTTTTGTTGTTAGAGTATACTAAATAGTGATGGATTTCAAGTTGATAAAAAATTCTGCAATTCTATCTGGTAAAAAGACAGGTAATGTATAAGAGTACGATAAAAAAGTTTAAGTTTTTAAGACAATCTAAACAACACGGTTAGGAGATTTTGAAACAAAGGTATTACCTCTAGATTAAATTTGCCACAAAACTTCAAATTGATATTACAAACACCGAAGCTGAATTAATTTAGGATATTTGCGTTAATATGTTAATAAACATGCATAATTTATTATTATTATTGTTATATACTTTAAAAACCAGGTGTACTACGTCTTTGAAATGCAGTTCTTTGGCATCATATTTTTTGAAAGTGGCTCTGCTATAAATATTCAGTAAAAAGTATCGGTTTTAATGCCTTCCAAAATTAGGTAATAGTATGCTATTATTCATAGTAATGAAATATTATATGTAAATCTAAATAAGAGGTTCCTTTCATCGATCAAACCGTTTAATATATTCCTGTATATACCTAACTATGTGATTACTTACCACAAGAGCTAATAGCATCGGCCCAGATATAAGCCATATATTATTTGACTTGCCGTAACCTTGCCAACAGAAAGTATCCTGAACCTGTGAAGTTATTGTTGTCCAAGATGTAATGAAGATAGTCGGCAATCCTGAACAGAGATATTAGCGTGAGGAAGAAGTAAAGTATCAATGTCAAACAATATTACCACTTTTGGATCAATTTTATAAGTAAAATGATAAAAGAATTGAAATTGGAGGTTTACCATTTAATAGTAATTAAACTTTTAGTAATTATTTTTTGTGGTTTTTTTTTCGCTTATCTGTTTGACGGTCATGGCGCTCGAATCGCAATCTGAGGGTTGTGGGTTCGAATCCCGTCATCGAACATGATCGCCCTTTCAGCCATGGGGCGTTATAATGTGACAGTCAATTCAGCTATTCGTTGGTAAAAAAGTAGCCCAAGGGTTGGCGGTGGGTGGTGTTGACTAGTTGATTTCCCTCTAGTTTATCACTGCTAAGTTATGGACGGCTATCGCAGATAGCCCTCGTGTAGCTTTGCAGGAAATTTAAACCAAACCAAATCACTTATCTGTTAAACTTCTGTAGATTTTGACGATAACTGTAAATGCAATTGTTTTAATATGTTGTCAGTTTCTTGTTTACTTTGACACAAAACTGTAGGCATTGTTTTATGCGTCTTTTAGCCTCCGTTCGTAGTTGAATACTAATTTTTAACCTGCTTTAGAAGACGTACAAATAGAATTTGGAATTTTCAAAACGGCATTATGCGCAGATTGGTCGAGTGACTAGGTCAATAACCCTTAGGATTCAGATACAGCCAACCCACAATTGTTAGCTGTTGACCAGAGGAAAGGTAGTAAACCAGCAGTGACCGCCACCACAAGGAGTTTGTAAGGTTCCCTGAACACCAAATAATGGAATTGACTGTAACAACTGAAAACGTGGAGCGTTTTCAGCGGCATTATGTCGCGATTCCCAAACTCTTCAAACCATAGGTCGAAATGTTAATCACTAGGTCACAACTGGCCCACGAGAATTAATATATACCGTTTACCAAAAGACTTCAACAAGATAAAACGAACCGAATTTTTAAATGCACATGTTAAACGTTGATGGCCATTCTCCAAGATGTAATTTGGCATTGTTACAACTCTAACATAAATGTAAAGTGTACAGACGCTCAAAGATGGAAATTCCATTTAATGATGAAAGAATGAATCTTTAAACTGAACAAACAAAATATTTACAGATGTAAACATCAAGACCTAATATAACTGCTATAACTACAACCACACATGTGTGTATTTTTTGGTTGTTACTTACAACAATCTTAACGACATTTCTACAAATATCTTTATAAAGAAAATTTCAAACATACAACTTATTGCGATTACACAATATATCTTGTTTGACTATTCCTCATTGAAACATTAAATTTCCCTGTCAGTGTTATCAGAATGATACAAATGAAACATTTACAATGTCGTATATTGTTTGTTTGTTTTGAATTTCGCGCAAAGCTACACGAGTGCTATCTGCGCTAGCCGTCCCTAATTTAGCAGTGTAAGACTAGAGGGAAGGCAGCTAGTCATCACCACTCACCGCCAACTCTTGGGCTACTCTTTTACCGTCACATTATAACGCCCCCACGGCTGAAAGGGCGAGCAGGTTTGGTGTGACGGAGATTCGAACCCGCGACCCTCAGATTGCGAGTCGAGCGCCCTAACCACCTGGCCATGCCGGGCCCAATGTCGTATATGTAAGTGCAAGAACACATATATTCCAAGAAACGTAACAAAATGATTAACGAGATGTTTTGTTTTCAGAAACAGCTTAAGCAGTAAAATGAAATAATGTTCAAACAAAGTTAAGAAATTTCTACTCTTTGCTTCATTAGACTTTGTGTAAATATCTCAGACCTCTAATGGCTACCACTTTTGAGACCACTCTTTACAGCTTATTCCCATAAGTACTTTATACACTACTTAATACTTTGTAAATATATATATATATATATAGATATATATATATATATATATAAGTTTTAACCCATTTAAGAGAGAAAACTACCTTATAACGTTGCAAACCTGGATTGTATTATTACGAGTTTGTTTGTTTGCTTTAGAAAGGTATGCCAGGATTTGTTTGTTTGTGGTAAAGCGCAAGGCAACACGGTGTGTTATCTGTGCTGTACCCACCACGAGTATCGAAACCCGGTTCTTAACAGTGTGAGCCCCAGATTTACCGATACTCAAGGTCTATCTGCGCTTAGCTGGCCTAATCTTAAATTGATGGACTAGAGATAGAGGGCAGCTAGTCAATAGCACCCACCGTTACATCTTGGAACACTCTTGTCACAACAACTAATAAGATTTGACCGTCGTTCTTATAGCACATTCAAGGCCCTCAAAATGCGGACCGACCACTCGAATTCACAGTCCGGACATGCTAATCACTAAGGCCAAATTTGGTTCATATTATGAGAATAAGTTTGAAACTAGAGTCCTTCCCCAGCTGGATCGGATTGAAGATTTATTATCCAACAATAAATCTGGCGGTACATTCGGGATAATTACCAACATCTAATCACTGTTCGATGACGAGGAACCCACTTTGAGACTAATAATGGCTGGAGACGGCTTGAATGGGT
>NW_013665682.1:372609-373826 GCF_000517525.1 Limulus polyphemus
GTGTTATTAACACTTGTTTCATTATTCTTCTCTTCTCCTGTTGAACGAGAATTATACCTAGATCTTGCATTATGGGGCATTACGGTTGTCGTTACAGACGGACTGTTGATTTTCAGCATTTTAACACGAACCGTGTAAAAACTATAGGAATTAATATCGACTGCAGCTTTGTAGAATAAAATATTAAATTATGTATTTATAAGTAATAGCTGGTTGGTATTGTTCTTTCATTGTCACTGGTTAGAAAAAAACTATTTTACGCAGTTTTTATTTGTACTTAATGCACGTAATTAATATCTCTAGACATTTTAATCGGAAATTAGAAAAAAAAACAACTAATTCCCACAAGTGAAACTATATTTGCGATTCACGATTAGGTGCTGAAGGCCATATAAATATCACCATCTTCCGTTTAGCGCGGTTAATGCGTTCCTGAAAAACGCCGCGCTAACCGAAATTCAATTTCACATAGGATTACATGTAATTATGGGGGAAGGGGGTGCGATCCTAAAAGAAAATTTTCTGGACACAGAAACTTTTAAACGTGTTTTAGGAAATTAGTTAGATACTCAAATTTTAAAGAAGTATATAAAACATTAAATAAACCTGAAAATAAATACCGCTGCCCAAAACAATGCTATCACGAGGTAACTAAGAGTTTCAAACCGCGTTAAATCGAAAATTGCTATCGCGACTGACCGCGCTAATCGATAAAGTGAAAATCGTTTTAAAAACGAAAATGTGCTAATAGAAAGCGCGCTAAACTGGGAATGTCGGTATAAACAAAGTCCGAAGGCTGTGGCCTAGGTGGCTGAGAGATATGCTTGAGGGGTTAAAGCGCTAAATTTCGGAGTTTGATTTTCTGCGGATGACAGAGCGCAGATAACCTGTTGTGTAGCTATAAGCTAAAACAAACAAACCGTTGTGGAACGTTGTGCTTAACATCAAACAAACTGAAGGCTGGAAGTATGAACGGAGATGTGCAGTAGTAATCTTCTATACTATTATTCTGCTTGTTTGTATGTACGACCGTTACGCTTTATGGCCGAGAACATGCTGCATAAACATGCGTAGTCAGAATGTTTCCCAAGAAAAACCGCGCGTGCGCATTATTCACTCGACGACAAACAGTCTGCCTGCGACAGAGAGCTGCAAAGCTCAGTGATGAAGTCGCTACAATTGCTGTATGAAACAAGAGATAACAACAAAAGGGGAAT
>NW_013665682.1:374163-387318 GCF_000517525.1 Limulus polyphemus
CTAGAAATGTTATATTTAAAGTACTGTTACGATAAAGATACTAATTTGGCCGGAAATGTTTTGCGGGTCTCTGCTAGTTTTATATGAATCGATCTCCACAGTAGATGGTATGGGAGGCCGATTACTGCATGGTTTGCTCTATAGAGAATTTCGTAATTGGTATTTCAGGCATAATAAATATCACGATTTTGATGAGATCTGAATCAGTGGCATATCAAAGGTCATACAAGTTTTACTTCCACAGAGAATGTAATTAATAATGTGCCAGGTATCGAACGATATTTACTTTAACTTTATTTAGAAAACTGAAGTGCCATTGTTCTTCTGGGATTTTTAATATAAATCTTATAAGCGATAAAATAATTTACAACTTACCCCAGCCAATGAAATAATAGAGTTTAAAAGGCGTGTCCATATTGAAGATCGACACAGTGATGCGACTATGGAGCAGTAATCCCTCGACGAACATCCAGTTAATACTAGCCATAGCTGCATACATTTTTACTGACAGAATAGCTTTGCACAACCATTCCTACGGGGGAGGTGGGGTGTAATAACAATCAATCAAAATATCTCGACAGAACCTTTAGTACAACCTGTCTTGTGTATGTTAACAATGTCTAATTAATCAACTCGATCAAAATAGCTCATTCAACCATATTTATGGGTTAATATTCAATCTACTAGTAGGGAAAAAAGTTTATGAACCAGTCTTGTGGATATTAACAATATTAAATTAATCAATACTATTTATTAATCAGTCAGTTAAGTGGCTGTTAATAGCATTTAATTAATTTAATTTAATTGTGTGAACATTAATAATATATTATTACTCAACACAGGCAAGTCTCTTTTCTGTAACTAGTACTCCAAGTGTAAATTTAATCAATTAGCACTTCACAATTATATGAATACTATTTTTATTTCTTAATTACCTAAAATATTTTATTTTTTCGTTTCGTGAAGTAACATGCATATTAAATAAAAACTATAAAAATGTTTTCCACAGATGTCCCTTTATATAATAACACTATTTAATTGACTAAAACAATAAAAACCTTTCATACATTCTGTCCTATGGATATTAACAACACATAAAAAAGAATTAAATTAAAAAACTCGTAAATCTAGTCATGTTTTCAGACCTGGATAACAACTGGATATGTTTCGTAACACAGATATGGTACAGTGAACATAAGGACGTGTATCACAAACTTAACAATAATCCAATACCTGATACTCAATTAGGTGTGAAATTAGTAATTTCTTAAAACACTGACTAAAGCGTTATTAGAACCACGACTAGTACTGAGTTAACAGTCTAGTTTTTTACCTGGGTACAGATATCACAATGTGCCAGAATGTGATTTGTTTTATTGTAGCCCATTCGTGGTGGATTATGAGCTGCGATTGATTCACAGATGTCGGCAAAGGATTACGATAACGAATGTAACGTTCAAACGATATTCAATCTTACAAGATGTGGTACTTGTACTATATTGGGGTCACTGCAATAATCTTCGAACAAACGTAGGATAATATTGTTATTGTATTGTTGCCTTGTACACTAGTGCGATAACTTAGTATTATTGGGGGGGGGGTCACAATCATTAACAAAGTCCGTGTATTTTTGGATGTTAATCTACAATAATACTATTAGAATTTTTCTCGCACCGTCTCACGGTGGAACAGCGCTGTGTCTGTAGACTTACAATGCTAAAATCCAAAGTTCGATTCCCTACGATGGACACAGTAGATAGTCCTAATGTGGTTTTGCTCTAAAAATTAACAAACAAACAATTTTTCACACCATTACACCACATGTAGTACATTGAAGCGTTTGAACAACACTAATTGTGTCAAGTGCCTCGTGTGATTTTCTCTATATTTCTGCCCTATCGTTCAGTACAGAAAATGGCAAAACGTAACCCATCAGCCCAATTTATATGCTTCCAGTCATTCATTGTCTTAGCATTACTGAAGCCTTTTCCCCACTGTTTGGAAATGAGAAAAGCAGTTTTTGAATTGATTGTACACTAACATATGATAGCCTTTATAACATATTTTAGTATACTGTAATTAGAGACAATCGAATCTTGATCACAGCTAAATAAATTAGGTGCTTAAAACATGTTGCTCATTACAAGCCTATCCAATATTTGTTCCACTTGACTTGTCACCAGCGGCTGAGTAGATCACAGTTTTACCTAATGGTACATGCTTTTCCACTTTCAAATTCCAGTGTTAAAAGACTGACAGCGAATGTCGTTTAACAACTGGTCATGCAAACAATATTTGATAACGAAGCTCCTGTTACACTGACACGCACTGTCATGCCGTTTTTACACGTTCGCTTGCAGAATAATAAAATATAGAAACTAAGAAATAACCTGACGCATAGTGTGGTCAGTCTGTTTTCTACATGCAAATAAATAAACGTATTGATAACCCTGTGTGGAAAGGGTAGTCGTAATGTAGCTTATAAGTGTATTTTCGCGTCCTGAAGACGAGTCATATTAAAAGAAATATTATAGCATCTATTACAGAAAATTAAAACAAATAAAATGGAAAATATCCTTAAGGCTAAATCACCAAAAAATGAAAAAATGCTTACGATATTCCTGTAAAAAACTGTTGGATCCTTAAGCACACCAGGGGTAGAGATGATAAACAGGAGAATAGAATGGATGATTAATGCGATAACTAGGTTCTGGTGCACGTGGAGCCTTGGGCAGTGAAGAGACCTAAGGCAAACAATACTGCGTGATTTACTTATTCTTTAAAGAATAAAATGCAAGTATAATCAGCTTATATAATCACAAAACTTTCTGTAACAACGTAGTTATAAGTTGTAGGTAAAGGATGGGAAAATCGTTAAGTGACTATTATGATTAATAACAAATTACTATAATAATATTTACCTGTAATATTTTAATTTATTTCTTAATTTTTAACGCCTGCCACACGAACCTGCCAGGCATCTTGATGTGTTTGTTTTTGTTTGTTTTTAATTATGCACAAAGCTACACAAGGGCTATCTGTGCTCTGCCCACCACGGGTATCGAAACCCGGTTTCTAGCGTTGTAAGTACGCAGACATACCGCTGTGCCACTGGGGGGCATCTTGGTGTGGATCAAAAATAAAATAAAAAAGAGTCATCCTGGAGAAGTTTTGGTTGTTTTGATTAGACGAAACGAAGGCGTTTGGCACTATTTTCGAGGTCTATATTGCTGGACCAGACCTGAGACCATTGGAGTCAGTATGGATAAATTAACTTGTAAATGTGTAAAATAAAATGATATAACAATGAAACATACTTGAAATGTTCTAGACGTTGTTGTGAATGTGATGGTTTAAGTATAGCAATTAAGTTAAACTATGGGTCCAGTTCAGATGAGAGAATACCTTATTCAAAGATATCACAATTGATTTGACATACCAGCTGAATTGACAGTAAAACATAAAACAACAGGCACAATAGTGCAGTTATCTTCAAAAGGGGGATTAGTATCATATACAAGTACTCATTAGTTTCAATATTAGTGAAACTAACATCAAAGTAAACCCCAAAGATGCACGATGCATTACAAGATGATTTCTGTAGCGATTCTCAAATTAAAAATGAAGAGTAAATATAAGAAAGATGGTATAATGTCCAGTATGGTATCACCATAGTATAATCCATATAGATTTCATCATGTCATATTTTCATTAATATTTAGTGTTTTTTTTTTTCGTTTTAGAAGCTCAACAGTGACTCAACGTTAAGGATTTATTTCCTGAGTTGGGCCTACTGCAGAGATCCCATTAAGCAGTTTTACACTTACATAAAACCAAAACAGGTGATTATCAGACTTAAAACCGCTTGCAGAGCCACTCTTGACGAGCCAGTATTCAGATGGCATTCGTTTTCAAAAAATAACAGTGAACTCTCTGTACATCTTTTGTTAGACTGATTCATTGAAAATGTGTTTCAGAACAAGGTTATATCTAAAGAAATCACGTAGAGTAATAAAATCAAATAAATACATTCAACGTATCTTGCCATATGTTACAGCACAATGCTTTGAGATAGGCCAAATTTTTGGAAACGTAATGAATACGCTTTTAATATGACCGGGTATAGACTAGTGGTTAGCGTTTTCGGACCAAAAAACACGTAGATGTGTGGGGCCGTAGATGCATTATAGGAATAACGGTCAAATCCCACTATTCAATCAGATAAGAATAGTCCGAAAGTTGATGGTTGGCGTTGTTAGCTAGCTAGCTGCCTTTCCTTTAGCCTATCAGTTCTAAATCAGGACAGATATGCCCAGATAACCTTTATGTCTTTTCCCGAAAATTCTAAAACAAAACTAAAAACGCTTCTAATGTTTATTTGCGTGTATTCTTAATAACCATATATATTTTCTCATAAAGCAGGCTCTACTAATAAAAACAAAATTAAGATAAATTCAATAGGGTTAATATTAATTTTTGTTATTTTTAAACAGCGTTTACACCTGACTTACGGTACTAAAATCAAGGGTTCAGTTCTCGGAATTGACAGATCGCAGATAGTCCATTGTGTAGCTTTGGAAGAAAACAGTTAAATACAACGTAACTTATAACTGAATCAAAGAAACAAGAAAGTACTGTTGAGTCACCTACTGAATGACATTAATTACTAAGTTTTACGTGAAACATGAGAGGGGGAAATAAATAAATCTCAGCTACTATAGAAAGGGTAAAGACGAATCAAAATGAGTTGAACTAGTTACATAAAATATACGTAACCATTTCTTTATTTTGAATTGTAAATAAATAACTACTTACTTGAAATGACAGAAAATGCATAATGTTAAAATGAGGGATAAAAGAGATACAAGAGATCCAATGAATAAAATGTACGTAACGGCGATTTGGTCCGAGGAAAAGTTGTCCTGAAATGTAAAGAGATTAACTGTAGCATACAGCACATGGTTCTTACTTTTATTAAACAATCCTATGCTAATCACCCCTTAAAACAGATAATCCACACGTTGCTTTCATCACGATTATTTTAAGTTAAATCATTACTCTACCCTTTATTCTCCTTATCTTAACCTTCAGTTTTAATCTTTTACTTCTAAAGTTATGCTTGAAAGCATTCTCATCTCAATCGTATTTTTCTAGTCGTATTTTCCAATGTTAAGTTATTTAAAAACCCTGTTCTAAAAAAATATAGAATATTTTAACTACATTTTGTTAACATGACATCCTTTTGCTTTGCACATAAATTTATGTTCTATTAATATTAAAGTAATTTGCTAGAAATACACTTTGAAGGAACTCCAGTACTATGAAACACAGTGTGGAGGAATACCAATGATGTGAAACACAGTTTGAAGGAACTCCAATTATGTGAAACATAGGTTGGAGGAATTCCAGTAATTTGAAACACAGTTTTGGGGAACTCTGGCAATGTGAAATACAGTTTGGTTTGTTTGTTTGAAGTTAAGCACGAAGCTACACAATGGACTATCTGTGCTCTGCCCACCTCGGGTATCGAAACCCGATTTCTAGCGTTGTAAGTCCGCAGACATACCGCTGTGCCACTGGGGGGCAATACAGTTTGGAGGACTCCATTAATGTGTAATGCGAACTATAGGAACTCCAATACTTCTTCGTGACACTGTAATTGTACTGAGAATTTAAGTATATTCGTTAATGTATATTGTTTGTATTCGTAGTTGAACATGGCCAACAAGATTCCCCTCAACGTGTTGAGTCATGTTGCAGCGTCCGTTTGTTTTTCTCTCTTTTTGTTTGCAGATGTATTAAATAATTTAAGTTTTTAATGCGAAAAGCCCAGAACTACTTAATTTTCATTCGATCTGTCTGGAGCCACATATGTTAAGAAAAATATATTGCGGCCATAAAGTGAATCACAAACATGTTTGGTATTAATATATATATAATTTGTACTTTAGAACTTAACGATAACGCCTCTTACTCTAACATACTATTGGTAATTCAGTTGCATGTTTTGACAGAAAATTGAAGAAAATAAATCCACAGTTTCTATTATCATTAAATCTTCACTAATTTTCAAAACCCTTCTCACCTGATGCAGTAATTCAAGACATTCCGTATAATTCGTCCACTCACCCCATAGCCAATCGCCACTCTCGCTACAAACTCGATAAGCGTGAGCTGTCAAAAGACAGGATATACAGTTAGTTGTCTTAGAGATATAAATGGAATAAATAATACAAATTATTATACTGGATGAAAGCATAAAAATCATGGAATTCATGTATAAAAACACACATTCAAGAGTGAGTAGCATACGTATTTTAATTTTGGTATTCTATTAGGTGGCTAAGCAGTGCAAAATATTGATTGTAGTGACAGAGGCAAGAAATCACAGAAACGGATAATGTATGTTTATATAAATTATATGTCTTTCATCGAAATGTTAAATTTTACTTAAGGGTTTAGTGTTACTTTGTTAAAATAAAGAAATATTTAGTACATAAACTCTTGATAGAGGTTTTTTATTCAAGTGTTAACATTTCTCTTGCAAAATTATATATATTATTTAAAGCCTACAATTATGTAATTGACTTGAATTTTATCACCCTTATCTATCGTCTGCACACTTATAGGAACTTCGTTATGAATGAAGATTTCTGAGCATGATCGTACTGCTACTTTTCCTGCAGGTGTCGTTGGCCAGCAATAAAAAGAATCCCAGATCGCGTCACAATAAACACCTGCAAACAAATATTTTTTAATTATTTATTAAATTGGATACAATCAAAATATCAGAAAAACATATAAGAATTAGTATACTAGAAAATTACTTTAGCGTCAAATAACAAAAATATAAGAGTAGTAACCAATCGTATTCTATCAAGTAGCCCCCCCAGTGGCACAGCGGTATGTCTGCGGACTTACAACGCTAGAAACCGGGTTTCGATACCCGTGGTGGGCAGAACACAGATAGCCCATTGTGCTTAACTTCAAACAAACAAACAATCTATCAAGTAGCTCTCGCATTCTATTGTATCGATAAAAGCAAATATTGTCCTTCTAGATTTTTGTGAAAACGGACTTAAAATAATTATACAGAGACTGGTTAAATATATACAAACATAGATATGTGAAAAAAATAAATAAAGGTACTAGGTCTTATGAATATGCCCCCCAGTGGCACAGCGGTATGCCTGTAAACTTACAACGCTAGAATCCGGGTTTCGATACCCATGGTGGGCAGAGCACAGATAGCCTATTGTGTAGCTTTGTGCTTAATTACGAACAAACAAACTTATGAATATTTTAGAATTTCGTGCTCACAAACTGTTTACTTTAGACAGCTTTTTTCCACTGAAGAAAGTAGAAGAATAAATTAGTAGCATTAATGTTGCTTATTCTTCAAATACCTATGTATATATAAACACTTTGCTTGTGGCGAGTACATTACAATTCCAGCACCACATATATTTTCATAAGTTTAGTAATTTAAACTCTCTTACTACAGTTTAAAAACAGTAAACTTTATCATCAAGCTAAAGCTGGTTTTTTTTTAATTCTGGAATTGAGCGTAAGAATAATTTGCAAGAGAAATTAGAGCGCAGTTTTGAAAACATCACAGAAAAAATTATACCCATTTTTCCTGGATTTTATTTATTTCACAAGTCATGTTGAAAGATAATAATAATAAAATTCTATCTAAAATAAGGATAACCCAGTTTCAAAGGCTACGAAACGTTAAATTTTCAAAATAGTAACTCGAAGTGTTTTCAGTTTTGAATGACCTTAATCATTTAATTCACAGCGTTTATTTAAATATAAATTTTCTAATACAGAGAGAGATGATTTTTAATATGTGAACACATGCACAACTTTAATTTTTTTATCATTTGCTAGCGTTCTAAGCTGACCTGAGAGAAATGAACTTTGAGAACGATTTTTTTTCTCATTCATCACTGATATGGCAGGCTTTTAAGAAGAAGTATTTATTTATCACTGAAAAAAGTGGGAAGATAATTTCCTCATCTAAGTAGATGCAGATTGGATTCATTGCTGCATGCCGCTAGCGCTAAGATTAATATATATCATAAAATGTGCGAAAGATAAAGTAAGGTTCCGTTGGCCGTGATCGCTGGATGCTCGCGTTGCAAGTGCTAAATCCAGCTTTCCCTAGTTCATTTGGCGTATTTACGTTTTTTCGTTTAAAAGCAGAGTTTTACCCTTTTTTCAATCAGCATTTGTAAACTGAACTTTTCTTTTGATATTCATACCCCCAAAAAAATACTTCCATCAATTAGTTTTATTGCTGGACAAAGATTAGGTACTGAAGTTTTTCAAAGTTATAGAAAATTTCTCGTGGCTAGAATCAAGATAGGTAAAACTGGAGAATGACATTTTGGATACCTGTTCTAAAACATAACGTGCATAACGTTCAGGTAATTATATATAATTCATCTTATGTGGATCACTTTCGCCCACAAAAATACTTGTTTGCATGTTATGGTAAACAAGTAACAAGCCAATATTTTTTATCATACACAAGAGAGTTGATACTATCAGTCATTTGACATATTGGCTTAGAAAGTTGTGATTTAAAAAACTGTTATATCTCATTCGTATTTCTAGCTCTTAATTGATTTTTCCCGGTGGAAAAGCGGTAAGTTCAAGGACTTATAACGCTACAATCCGGGGTTCGATTCTCCGTGGTGGACACAACAGATAGCCCAATGTAGCTTTGTTCTGAAAACAAAACAAACTTAACTGACGTATTTCAGTCAATTAAGTCAGATTAGCTGAAAGGTGGCAGCCCATCTAATTAATCTTTAGAGTCGGTAAAGAGTTAAACAAATGGGAAACAGCACTCTTCTAATTAAGAAGCCACAATAAGTAACTAAGCTAATCGGTCTTGAACGTTGTCGCACTAGATTTGATCATATTGGATAGTAATCGGTAGAACACACAATATGATTAATTTTCAGGCTTTTCTACTATGATTCTTAGTTTTGGATTTATTTTGACTGATTATTTTAAAATCGTTTGTT
Organism: Limulus polyphemus; assembly: GCF_000517525.1. Classification (NCBI taxonomy): domain Eukaryota; kingdom Metazoa; phylum Arthropoda; class Merostomata; order Xiphosura; family Limulidae; genus Limulus; species Limulus polyphemus. The sequence goes on from NW_013665682.1 coordinate 383,202, forward strand.
AAATGTGAGTACTTTTGATAAGATACACTATTATCTATAAGCACGTATCAATTTATAGATATGAATAGGAAGTTAAAACGTCATTTAATATTTTAAGCTGCTTTCAAGTTTTATGTTAGGCATTAAGGAGTAAGAAATTTCAAGCAGTAGCAGCGATGATTATAAACTTTCTACTGGCAGTCAAAATCATTTTAAACATCATAATATTCGCTTACTTTTAATGTAAACTTCAATTTATGAATTTCTCTTTAAACTTTTGTTGGATTGATAATCTTCACGTACATTCTTGACTTTTACTCCTATACGTTAAATACTGATACAATATATTGTTTGTTTTTCCTAACAAAATGAATGCTCATGTTTATAACTCTGATGCAACGCTGTTAAAGTGTGAATGATATGTTAACTACAAAAATACGCGGGACGACTATTCGACTTCTGTTCTCAAGTTAAAGTTTCACATTTTTACACTGAAACCCTTGTTTGTCGGTATTCAAAGCCCATATGACCAAGCGAGGATTACACGGATGCGACCTTTAGCCGCCTTTATGTGAAAGTTTTTATTATTCACTGGCTTGTATCAAAAATGAGAGTCAGCAAAGTGTACGTGAATAAAATAATAATAACTGGATCTACATTACGAATATAAAGTTAAATGCTATTCTCATCAGGGTAATATTACGCAATGAAAACTTAGGATGATGTAATGTGTCGCACGTTAAAAAGCCTTTCTTTTTTGTTCTAATAGATACGTCATTAAACTTTTTGTAGATGAACTTCTTTGCACCGCCTGAAATTCAAAACTTTAATGATTAATCACAGTCTCAAAGCAAGCCTTCTGCTACTATGGAAACCCAACGTGCGTATTGCTACGTAAATGAATTGGCTGTAGAATTACGGATCCACTTTTAAATATAAAAGCGAATATTTTTGTTTATTACTGAATTTCATTTACTGATAAGAATTATTATTTTTACAAACATTTTATTTCATTATTTATCTCGAAAATGTTATTTGTTGCCACATTTTATTTTGTTATTTATCTCGACGATGTTATTTGTTGCCACATTTTATTTTATTGTTTATCTCGACGATGTTATTTGTTGCCACATTTTATTTTATTGTTTATCTCGACGATGTTATTTGTTGCCACATCTTATTTTATTATTTATCTCGATGATGTTATTTGTTGCCAAAAAAGTTTTTTAGAGATAATTTTACTCGTTATTAGAGAATGGAATTACAATCGACTTTGTTTTGCAGCTACTATTAACATTTACGAGAAAACGACGTTTTACAGATGATTTCATCATCAGTTGTTATGCTACATTAGAAAGAGACTTCATTGTATTTGACTTTGGTTAGCAACTGTGATCCAGTAGAAGGCGCGCCTTCATTAAATTTGATTGACTAGCAACTGCCATTTAGCACGAAAGTACAATTAATTTCAGATAACTTTAGCCAACAATTATCATTCACGAGATAAATATCTTCATTAAATATTATTTTGATCAGCAAATGTCATCCAATAACAGAAACATCATTAATTTCCGATAATTTAAATCAGCAGTTACATTCAGTAGAAGAAAGGTGCTTCATTATGTATGAATTTGATCAGTAACTGTCATACCATTAATAGGAAGAAACTTGATTACACCTACTGTTATTCATTAACTGTCATTCAATAAAAGAACCTTTCTTCATTACACTTGATTTTAGCCAACAGTTGTCATTTTTCATAACAGATAAGACCAACTATCGTTCAGTCTTACTGGAAACTGCAGTTTTTTGAGAAATATAGGCCTAACCACAGTTGACTTCCTACACTTTGCAATTTAAAAACAATTCGAAGAAAACTGCCTTTGTGATAGCTTTCGACTGATACAGGGAAGACTATGTCATAAACGTAGAATTGTCCTCGAGAATGTTTGTGAATTTATGTGCTGAAAGGACTAGAATGTAACATTGTTTGTTGGCAGAGAGTTAGTCATTAATAACATGCATTTCCAGTGAAATCTATGAATTATAAGTTTCGAGAAGGCCAAGTAAACAGCTCCTGGATGTTACAAGAACTAAGCTAATAATCAACATCTCATCACCACAATGTTGAAATTGGAAGCAATAATTTCAGTGGATGTAGATACTATACATTTAATGCTGTATAATTAAGTAATTATTTGTCGAGTTTACAATAGGATTAGTTTCAGAAAAAAGTGTAGAAGCGGTTGGCAACATCAGGTATTTCAATGGCAGTGCCGTCATCATCCTGAACAACCGCCAACTGCCATTAAAGATTTTCAAGTAAATTACGTTATTTACCAGAAATAAAAGCTTACGAAGGATCTTTCAAAATATGTCCACATTTTTATTGGGTGAGATAGCCAATTTTGAGAAATTTCTGTGACAAAGCATCATATATACTTACTTAGTATGTGTATTTATTGAAGTCACAACTTCAATGAAGGTTATGTGGTTCTATACCGACTTCAGAAAGATGGACACTGTGATCTGTTTGAGAACCTTTTTCAGACGGTAGACAGTTGAGAGTCTAAGCACATTAGAAGAAACGAAGTATTCTAACTTGTTAGATATCTTTTAAATCAGTTGACAGACCAAGACGATGTGTGCTTGTGAGTGTGTACATACACACATTAATATATACATGATGAACTTGAACTATGGGGGCATAAAATACTTAATGTATAAATTGTCAGTACTTTTACTTTTACATTTATAAAAGTGATTAGTTTTCCCTTTAGTGACGATATGGATTTTCAGCACTTCATTATCAACATCCGATGACACACACATTGATAAAAGTGATTAGTTTCACCTTCAGTGACGAATCTCTACGTTATATGTTATGCGATATTCATCATTCTTTTATTATTTATTTTATTGAAGAAAGTTTTTATATGCTATTTGTTTCCACGGGTTTCCATAGATGGCAGCAATGAATCATTAACGTCACTGGAATTCCAATGCCAATTGATAACAGTATATTTATTATCCATAGATTCATTCCAAAGATAACAGAAACACATCATGGCAAATAATTTGTTTTTATATGTAACTCTTTAATTCTTCAAATATATTTTTCAGATTTTTTTCCCTTTTCAACCGAAAAGATTTACATGATGATGAGTATTACTTATCTGACGCTAGTATATTTTGTTATATTTGAAATTTAACCTGTTTCATTATAGAGTTTGTTATATTGATGACAGGAGCAAGTTGATGTAAAAGGTTGGCCATAACGTCATGTTATTTTAATAAATACACCGATACGTAGAGTTGTAGTGATGCTGGTTCCCCGATGGGACAGCGGTAAGTCTTCGGATTTACAACGCTCCAATCAAGGGTTCGATTCCCCTCGGTGGATACAGCAGATAGCCCAATGTGGCTTTGCTATAAGAAAAAAACGCACAAGACACTCCAATGATGCTGTGTGCGTGTAACTGAATAAGAGACCTAAAATGGCGTGTTTTAAGTTAAAAGCTGTGTGAAATACTTTGTTTTTCTGAATACGGTTTAAGCTTTAGCTAAATAAATGTGAAATAAGAAGTTTACTACAACTCGGATCAGTTGGATAGACGTAAAAAGAAAATATCACCCCAAGTGATGAGTTAAAAATGATAATGTAAACCAGATTCCCAAATATCGATAGGGGTTATAATGGTTGACACAAATGTTCAACCGGTAGAATGTGTTACGTTTAAGACAACAGACCTAGAAAATGGAAAAGGATATTAAAATTAGACAACTGGAAATGTCTATTGGTTAGGACACAGCAGGTGACTTTGAACTTTTAAGACACTATGTGGAACTTAGTATGCATAAGAGATGTAAGTAAACAAATGCGCCATCTACGTATGAACAGTAGTTACTGAAGGATTTCTAGTATATTGAGTCTGAATCGTTTGTTTGAAATTCACATATTATATTTCTATGCTGCAGTAACGCTTATCGCCTCTAAAGGTTGGTTAAAATTACACACACACACGCACATTTAAATTAATGAGCTGGACTGTGGACAATCACCTGATAAAACAATATCATTACCATCACAACGTTTGTTTTTTTTTGTTTCTGAATTTCGCGCAAAGCTACAAGAGGG
>NW_013665682.1:388277-394855 GCF_000517525.1 Limulus polyphemus
GCCCTGACCACTTCGCCATACCGGGCCCCGTCACAACGTAGACAATTCACTGTTGTTATGTTGATAGACCAAGATATATTGACTGGCCCTTTTTTAAACACTAGGCCCATGTCAGCAGTCAGTAAGGACCTTCATTACTCAGTAAGCTAGCTTTGGTTCAGCTTGAGCACTGGCTACAACGCTAATTATAACCACTACCTCTAAGATGCACATGCCCATCATCCCTATCATCACTACTATTTTGAAAGAAAAGGAGATGACCTTTCGTTGTTGTTAAGCGTAAAGCTATACAATAGGCTATCGGGTATCGAAACGCAATTTTTAGCACCGTAAGCCTGCAGGCTTACCGCTGTGCCATTGGAGGAAGGAGGGGGACCTCAATGTAATGAAAGATAAACGTTGCTTCGTAACGCACAAATCCAAGAGAGGCCAGTTTGAACCAGGGCAAAGATACATCATTTATCCATTTGGCCCAGGTATTCTTTGTTCTTGATTGATTACCAAAACCTGCTCTGAAAGAATGTTGACAATACAGTCAGGCTAAATTATGGTATGGACACAAAACTTCAAAGAGATAATAGCAAGCAGTACAAGGGGCAGAGTATGAAGAAGTGACAAGGTTAATCAAACAGTTACATACCACGAGTAAAGAGCACGCAACTGTCCAAATTAGAATCAATACCATCGTAGAGGAGGCAAACTAAGCATCCTCATTGTTCATCGTACCAATTTCAATAATTAGTAAGATTTTCACTGTGAATCTATATGATTATAGTTAGTATGTCATAAAGTGGTCAATCCGTGCAGTTTAACTTCATATTTTATTATGTTTTATTTAACTTATTTTGTATTCTAAATTATTTATATTCTATTCTTCGCTCGGTCGGTCAGCGTTAAGTTTGAGGACTCGCAACGCTAAAACCCGTGATTCGAATCCGCTTAACGGACACAGTTAAAATAGCCCATTGTGTAACTTTGCACTTAAAACACACAAAAAATATAGAATATTTATTATTTTCATCATATATGTGTGTTTGAATTAATTTTAATTGTAATTTCGTTTCATTCTATTTTCGCTATTATAGTAATCGTATTGGGAGTGTCTTTGATCTGTATCGTGAATTTTGGATTTTATTGGATTCTGATGTTGTGCAGCTACATGGGTACTTTGGATTTTTTTTTTCTGTTTTTAACTGGCTTTTCATTGAAAAATTTCAGCATTGGTTAATCATTGGTAATCCAGAATTTTAAACTTATCGTAAGGTTGAACAATTCAACTTGCAACCAAAAGACGTGAAATCTCACTCCTAGTACGCCTAGTTCGTGTCCTTTAGTTATTTCGCCACCTTAAACTGTCGACGGATAAGTATTTCTTGCTCACTTACTCAACTTGTTCGAGATTGAAAAGAAACCTGCTCTATTATTACTATCATAGTTCCGGCTACAAAGTGAAAGAATTAGCTAGGAGGCTAGTTCTGTAACCTTTCCCCTTTACTGTTTTGATTTCCGATGTCACATGGTAATCAGTCATATGGTAATCATTCATACTATTTTTACTCTTTTAACGTCGGCGACAAACAGAAATACCTGTTGAATGACTTTAAACTGTCAGGTTTTATAGGGCCGCGATTCTTTACAGTAAGTGTCTATGACTTGTTGGCGATAAATTTCAACAATAAACGGACAGCACACGATCCGCTTGTTTTAAAATAATATATTCAACACAAGTCAAACGTAAGTACACAGTTTCGTTACACTATTGATTATCATAGTTGTATTCACAGCTTTAAGTAATTGTCTCTTTTTCGTCAAAGTTGGGTTCAATTACTTTAGAACACCCTTTGACAAGACAAATTATTCTCCTCTATCTATGTTATTACAATACAAGCAGTGAAAATCGATTTAGAAATCGCCCATTACGACTAAACTCACACGCAGTCTAATTCACATTTACTTTCACTTTCACTAAGTTAACTTTTCTTAACTTGGTCACTTATATATATATATATGTATTGCCAAACTGAGACCTAGAACTGTCTACACACTACGCGATTATCTAACAATACTTAGTGAATCAACGAGAAAAACTTAGTGGGTTTGAGTAACGCCAAAGACTGGCATGTATGTTTTTTTACAATGTAATGGAAAAGTTGCATACCACTATAATATTTCCAAGTCCCGCCCTTTTTATGCTTTTTTTAATGATGGCTGTATTTCACTACTTCCCCTTTTCTCTCCCCACTATAATATTTCCAAGTCCGGCTTTTTTATGCTTTTTCTAATGATGGCTGTGGTTTAATTATTATTCTTTTTTTTTCTCATTTGTTATAAACGTTATTGAAATGTCATAAACCTTGTGGTATTGATCCTATTGTAACATTATACCAAAGGTGCTCATTTCGAATAGTTGTAACCTTTGGACTTAGCCATGGTGGTGAGTCACTTTTGTATCACAGTATAATCTTGCGTAGCCACTGCATGGATGGGTATTTATATCCATATAATAAGTTAGGTGATAGTCGTAGTAGCTCTGAGAACAGATTGGTTCTCTTCACCAGGTTATTTACTCCACATTATACAGTAAAAATCAGTGTAATTCAATTCATAAAGTCTATTATTACCACTAGTATGTTTCTTGTAAATCCATGACATTAGAAATATAAGAACGACGTTCAAATTATGAACTGTCGTGATCTATTTAGTTCATAGTATTAAAGATGCACCTCTGAAGGATACTATTCACGAATACTTTAAGAAAATAAAAATATTCTTATGTCAACGATGATTAAAGTAATGTTAAGCAGAATGCTCATTAATATTACTTTCAATTATCAATGATAAGAGTAGGATTATTGTATTCAGAGAAATGTAATATTATACCAGTCCTAAAATAAAGAATAAAGTACTATGAGTTCGTTGCCTTCAAAGCAGTTAAAACTGTGTATTTGTGGAGTTCTTCACATGGAAACATTCATACATCATGTTATAATTATAACACAAAACGCTATCTGCAGACGTTAATAAAGTGGGGGTAATAAAATAGATATTCTATACTTACTCATGATATCCAATTCATAAAAACTAAACTCAATTTGGACGGATAACCATTACTAGCATTAAATGAATAATATACACTTTCTGGGAAATACGGCAGGAAAATGAAACATAAGAAAGAACAAGGGGGCAGAAGGTCATTAGGCTCATTGCGGTCACTTTCTCACTCACCATAACAAGCAACTAAAACAGCAGAAGGAAATTAAAATGTAGCATTTCAAGCCAATAATTATTCAAATAATTTAAAGTAACAATGTACATAAATAATTTAAAGTAACAATGCACACAGATAATTTAAAGTAACAATGTGTATAAATAATTTAAAGAAACAATATACACAAATAATTTAAAGTAACAATGCACATAAATAATTTAAAGTAACAATGTACACAAATAATTTAAAGTAACAGTGCACACAAATAATTTAAAGTAACAATGCACACAAATAATTTAAAGTAACAATGTATACAAATAAGTTAAAAAAACAATGCACACAAATAATTTAAAGTAACAATGGACACAAATAATTTAAAGTAACAATGCACACAGACAATTTAAAGTAACAATGTATACAAATAAGTTAAAAAACAATGCACACAAATAATTTAAAGTAACACTATACACAAATAATGTACACGAAGGACTATTTGCTCTCTGCCCACTGCAGGGATAGAATCTCAAGTTTTAGGTTTTATAGCTTCTCAAACTAGGAACTAAAACACTATTGAAAATTATTTTACATTCCATCATCTTTCTTTCCTCGAAAGCATCTTTTAAAGAATCAAAATTTAATTTGATTTTATTTAAGTAACATAAGAATAAATACAAACACTTCAAACGAGCCTAGAAGTCTCGAGAAATGCGGCTAATAGAGAACTAAAAGTGTTATGTTAGAAAGGCTACGCTTATAGAGAAATCAAGATGATAAAAAATACGAATTAGGGTGAACAAAATCAGCTATATACGATTGATAGAAGACAAAAATAAAAAAAATATTTCCCAATACAATTACTGTCTGAAACATTTACAACCAGTTAAACTCTTCATCTTGTAGTCGCTGTAATGTTAATTAAATTTTACATAAATTAGAAAGAAAAAAAAAGTACTTGCGTTTTGCCGCAACGCGCGTTAAGTGATGTATATATATATATATATATATATATTATTATTCATTCAATATGAGTACGCTAGTATATCCGCTCTTTCGTACCTTGCACTGGAAGTGACTTAGACACGAGAAGAAACTCTTACAAAAAACATGTTATATTCTATATGAAGTTAAAACCAACAAGGTTGGATTTTCCTGAAATGTTTCTAAATAATTTCGTTTCAGGCAAATTGCGCTAAAACCAAAGACGTGTTTTGGCACAAGGAAAAGTAAACGCTTTTTCAGTTGTTTCAGTTTTGATAACACAATACCTTCATTACCGTAGTTAAAAGCCCTGATGACGTAGCTGTGTTATCGAAACTAGTCGGCTGAAACAACTTATTAAGAGTTTATCTGTCATTGAGCCAAAAAAAACGTCGTATTAATTTCTGTAGTGCATATTGGTGTACAGAAGACATTAATACTAGAAATGTACGACCTTATAACACCAAAATGTTTTTATTTAATTTAATTAGCTTTAGAGCTTCTTCAGGAGTGTTCATTAAAATACAAACCAAAACTGACAATACACGTTTAGTTTCTGATAAAGGAAATGACCACATTGTACGGGCATATTTATCAACATTTTCAGAGAATTCAGACGACTAAAATGCTCAGAAGATCTTAGTTTTCAGATCCACCTTTTGTAATATTACACATAATCAAAGCTATTTTCCCTCTACGTCATCGGAGTCACATGATCAGTGCATTTGAAACAGGTTTCTGGGTGACATTTTTAACATATGTCTGATTCTAACTGTTTACATGTCCGAGCCGAATCTTTTTGTGTGAAACTATATCCAATTAAAATACAATATCAAATACTTTATACAAGATAATGCTTGAAGATTTTATCTTCAAGAAAGTATCACGGTGGTGTTAATAAAGGTAAGAGTTTGATTTATTAGTTCCTACTTTAAAAGATGTTGTCAGAGCACCAACGACTCGAAAGAATTATGCTATATAAATTACTCTGATCGCGTCAAAATAAATACGCTGTACAGTAATGTTAACATCTTTCCACAGGATCTTTCCATGCGTCGTATAATTATAATTTTTCACTGTTTTGAACTCGTTTCACGTTTAAAGGAATAACAGAAGCGTTTATACAACATATAAATCTAGTAACTAATCTAAATATTTTAAACTACAAAAGATACTTGTAGATAAGAGACTTGTTTTTTGTTTTTTTTACATTAGCAAATAAGAATGTATGATATACTGAAACACATTTTTCTTACTACGTTCATTACCTTATAGAATTTCAGTTTAATTAAAAATAATAATCTTGGTTTTAGTTTTTAAATAGATATAAATATTATACCTTTATTTAGCTCCTTATCTCTGTATTGTAAGTAACACAGGTCTTTCATGGAGAGCGTACGTGTTCCATTCTGATCAGTAGAATTGGTCCATCCGTTATGATGAAAAGGTTCTTCGTTCTCTTCTTTGGCTTGTAACTCTTTATCGTCATGGTAATTACTGGTAATATTGGTACTTAAAGGGGAATTCGACCAACCTGTTCTCATGATTTATATACAAACTTAAGAAACTTATTGAATTACTGAATTTTAGCGCATATCAAGAAAAAGTATCTACTCTTTGCTGTTACTTTACAACCTGTTACTTTTAACAATACTTAAATTTTCTCAAAACGACTACGACAAGATTTGAATGTCGACAATAACCTTCGGGTTTCAAGATAAATAAACTAGTCCACGAATTTCCCAGCTATTCATTCCAGAAGTCAGTTCCGAGACATACGACGTCATTTTTGAAACAGCCAATCAGAAGTACATTAGCTGTATATCAACTGACTCGATCTCTTTGAACAGAACTGTTTGCAGGATATAATTTTATAAGTATGTATTTCATTTACACAAGATATCGGATAAATATAATTAAAGATCTACCACTAAGGCGTATACAGTTTTCAGCTAATAAAGCCTTAATTAAGAATATCAATATATGTTTCATTTTAACGGCTTTTCTAAGCTTAACATGTGAAAGTGCTCCACAGTATTGAAGCTTTACAGCATATAAGTTTCGATTAGTTTACTAATAAACAGAAAAAAAACAAGGATTAATGAAAAGTGCACTTTTGAAATTATCCTTAATAAAAACATATTTATTTAAATAATAAAGCAGTTAATTAGTAAAACAAAATTAAATGAGAACATTTCTATCGTTAATAAAAGTTGTTTTGTTTGAACAATAAAAGAGTAATTAGCATAAAACATACATGTTTTTCAAATAGTATTTGTAGAAATGTTTTGCTTCAACAATAAATCAGTGAAATAATAAAAAATAATGAAATCATTTCAAAAATTATTTTTCTTAATAATATACGCCCCCCCCCCCAGTGGCACAGCGGTAT
>NW_013665682.1:394889-396092 GCF_000517525.1 Limulus polyphemus
TATGTCTGCGGACTTACAACGCTTGAAACCGGGTTTCGATACCCGTGGTGGGCAGAGCACATATAGCCCATTGTGTAGCTTTGTGCTTAATTACAAACAGACAAACTTAATAATATTTTAGCTATAATAATAAAGCAGTTAATTAAAAGAAATAATGAGAGCATTTCTAAAATTATTCTTAATAAAAAATGTTCTCCAACAATAAAACAGGTAATTAATAAACAATATCGCATTAAACCAGTATTTTCAATCAACAAAGCATAAAGGTCCAACAGAGCCACGAGTATATTGCTAATGTCATTGTTGATTCACCAGTTCGTAATTTTCTAACCTATGTAAACAACTTCTGAGAATTTACCAATTTCTTATCTTTGAAGAAACGTTACTTGACAGGTGTAAAACGACAAGGAACGAATGAATCTAGATCTCAATTTATGTAAAACTGCATAAAGTTATACCTAATTTTATTTCTAAGGCAATACGTTAAATAATGAAGAACTTAGAAAACATTTTATAGTACGTGAAGTAGTAAACAAATTAACGCCAGATGTTATATCACATTTAAAACTTTTGATAAAAGTTTAGAAACACAACCTTTACACTACAGATAAATATAAAGGAATATTTTTTTATTTCAACCAACGTTTCGCCTAGCGGATTCATCAGGGTTATGTTTTGTTTGTTTGTTTTTAAATTTCGTGTAAAGCTACACGAGGGCTATCTGCGCTAGCCGTCCCTAATTTAGCAGTGTAAGACTAGAGGGAAGGCAGCTAGTCATCACCACCCACCGCCAACTCTTGGGCTACTCTTTTACCAACGAATAGTGGAATTGACCGTCACATTATAACGCCCCCACGGCTGAAAGAGCGAGCATGTTTGGTGGTACGGGGATTCGAACCTACGACCCTCAGATTGCGAGTCGAGCGCCTTATCTACCTGGCCATGCCGGGCCTCATCAGGGTTAATATAGACACAACTGATTAACCCTGATGAATCCGCAAAGGCAAAACGTTGGTTGAAATAAAAAAAAAATATTCCTTTATATTTATCTGTGGTGTAAAGGTTGTGTTTCTAAATTTTTATCAAAAGTTTCGAATTAATTAGTTGTGTGTATATATAAACCCTGATGAATCCACAAAGGCGAAACGTTGGTTGAAATAAAAAAAATATTCCTTTATATTTATCTGTGGTGTAAAGGTTGTG
>NW_013665682.1:396665-404953 GCF_000517525.1 Limulus polyphemus
TATCTGCGCTAGCCGTCCCTAATTTAGCAGTGTAAGACTAGAGGGAAGGCAGCTAGTCATCACCACCCACCGCCAACTCTTGGGCTACTCTTTTACCAACGAATAGAGGAATTGACCGTCACATTATAACGCCCCCACGGCTGAAAGGGCGAGCATGTTTGGTGGTACGGGGATTCGAACCTACGACCCTCAGATTGCGAGTCGAGCGCCTTATCCACCTGGCCATGCCGGGCCTCATCAGGGTTAATATAGACACAACTGATTAACCCTGATGAATCCGCAAAGGCGAAACGTTGGTTGAAATAAAAAAATATTCCTTTATATTTATCTGTAGTGTAAAGATTGTTTTCTAAACTTTTAACAAAACGTGTAAATCCCTCCAGTATACACTGTATATAGTAAAATAGTTTTAAATGATTCTCAGTTTATAGCGTATGAATTTTGCTTAAGACTGCAAAATAATAAGGAATTTGAGTCTCAAGAATAGGTCGCAACCAGTCGGTTTTGTAACTTTTGAGAACAGGTTTCTTTAAGATTTTAGATTCGCTACAGTAAGTTTCATGCTTGATATCAGGAATTGATTTTAATCTAAATTCTCTATCCTCGTGAATTCTACGAAAACAAATAAACTCTCTCTCTTTTTTTTTTTTTTACCATAAATAATACGGCTGCGCGGGGGTATTGTCAGTGAATAAATTACCATATGCACGGGTAATCCCCGTGGGGGTTTGATCCCTATAAAAGAGGAATATCAGAGAGTAGTTATAAGGAAATTTATTAATTTATCACGTTTGAAACTTGTTATTTCCACATTTTTCGGGGTTTTCTTTATGTTGCTTTGATTTCGATTTGAAAACTTTTCTTGGGTAAAAACCCTACGTACGTGCGTATTACGCGTGTACGGCAATCGCTATGGACATTATTCAGTCATCATTATGTTATGTATTACAGGAATTCACTCAACGTGTTCCATTATTCTTCTTTTTTGGTGAACAATACAAAATATGGGCTTTTCCTCTATCTTTTTTTATGTCTTTGTTCTTACTGAGTAATTCTGAGCTGCAAGCATCTCCTTTACCGCCTTTATTCCATTAAGTTTTAGCTATACGATACAGGCAGACACCTTTCCCCTTATTTCTGATTTCTTTTCAGAGTTACGTGATACAGTTATGAAACTTTTTCTCACTTTCTTGGGGTAAATAATTAAAACGTGATCCTCTCCTCTGTACTGTTACCACATGATACGACAGAGGTGTTTTCCCATTTCTTCCGTATTAATTTAATAGTCAAATAACATAGTTCTCACCATAAACTTTTCTATGCCTATCTTTCAATAAAAACATCATCTACACCTCGTTTTACTATTTTTCCTTAATTTTCTTTTTGAACAGCATTTACATCTTATATGCTCTTCCATTTTTGTATTTTTTTTAATTGCTAACGATTATTGTTAACTTAAGTCTAGCCACGCCACTTGCTTGAACAGGTCTGTCCTTCCTTGACTTATTCTTTCTTATATCATACTGCGTTACAGATAAGGTTATTTCTTGTAAGTGACTAAAAAATTAAAAGTTTGAACATTCTGAGGTGTTTATTAATTCTCTAACAGTACCACAGCTTTTCTAATGTATACGAAACATTGGAACATAAAATCAAATTGAGCTAAAACAATGAAGAAACGTGCTAACGAGAAACTGCTGTCATGTAAAGTGAATAACACGATCGAAATATCTGAACGATTTTGAGAATAAGCAATGCCAAAGAAAGAAAGAAAGATAAAAAATAATATTTTTTTAATACCTCACATCCACGCACGATAAATAGTTTTAATACGGTAAATCTGTCTTTCTATCTGATCTTATTAAAAGCATATCCTAATTATATACGCGTAGTAGACGTAGCACAGGTGTATGAATACAGAAAGTACGAAGGTAAGCAAATCTGTTCGTTTAAAGCAGCTCAAATGGAAATTTTAGCTTAGTTTAAGAAGTACATTACAACTATCTTGCATGAGTTTCATCATCGAAAAGCCAACATAACTTTAAGCTGCGGCCTAAAGATAGAATAGCAGTTAGCAAAACAAACTTAACGAAGAATCATTACTACTAGCAATAAATTACTAATTAAATAAGCTTAGCATAAACGTTATGTTGATACTCATAAAGCCCTCGATATAAATACCCCTTACTCAATCTTTCCACACCCGACAATCTGGCCACACGTGTAGTGTGCTCACGCCATACCTCCAAGAAGACACTTTCACAGAGCTTTCTTGTTTGTTGCCAAGGTTGTTGACGTGATGTAGCGCACGTAGTAGTTATAAGAAAAATGTGTTCTGTAACAGATAATTATCGTGGTTTATTTTTCTGACAAGACAGTAACTCTATACAATTATTAATTCACATCGAACCTTGGTTTATCCTTTACTTTTTAAATTCTAAACAGGAACAAACTGTCATATTGTTATAAGGCTTCGCAGTAAAAAATAGCAATTCCCCAAAGGCTACCTAATCGCTAAAATACATAAAGGATTAGGTTATGGGGATGGTAGAACAACCCTTATGCAAATTAACGAAAAACTAAACAGGATCGCTGGACACTTATGTATACGAAAATGTTAAATACCGCTTCATTAGACAAATGGGCCTGGCATGGCCAGATGGTTAGGGCGCTCCATTTGCAATCTGCGGGTCGAGACTTTAAAATCTCCGTCCCACCAAACATGCTCGCCCTTTCAGCCGTGGGGGGCATTATAATGTGACAGTCAATCCCACTATTTGTTGGCAAAAGAGTAGCCCAAGAGTTGGCGGTTGGTCGTGATGACTAGCTACCTTCCTTCTAGTCTTTCACTGCTAAATTAGGGACGGCTAGTGCAGATAGCCCTTGTGTAGCTTTGCGCGAGATTCAACACAAGCAATCCAAACCATCAGACAATTATATGTATAAATAACGCTTTTGCAAAATTATCAAATCACTTTATGTGAAGTGGATTTCAACAAAGGATAAACGCTGTATCATTATCAAATAACAAGATTACGAAATATTAAATAAGATATGCAACGAGCATTCTAAATAGAGAATTTAGAGGCGTATGAGGTAAATTAAAAGTGAGGGAACCAAAGTTTATTTGATATAGGAGGCTCTTGGGTTCTGGATTAAATGTTATGTCTTTTCCTGCTTTTCCTGAGAGTAATTTTCCTGTATTTGAGGGGGGGGGGGACACATTAAAAAGAGGGGGCGCCCCACGCTTCCTACGCCACTGGAATTTAATGACAAAGCTCTTGTGACAGCAGGTGCTGCTACGTGTATCAAATTGCTTTCTCTCTGATCAGTAGTTATAATCTCGTGACAACTTTACTTGAGCACATGGGTTTCTGACCTTGAAGTTCAGTCCGGGTATGCATGTGTTACTTTCAGTTAAAACCGATTTCTCGAAAGAATAAATAAGGTAGCTCCGTTTTATAACGGATATTCAGCAAAATAATTCAAAATTTCCCTGTAATGACTGAATTTGTGCAAATAAATAAATAGGCTTAATGTAATCAATAATACAATCTTTATTCTTATAGCACATAGCAATAATATATAGTCTGTCCTTTTGAACGATGGACAGGCACTTTTACTAGAGAAGTGGATTGATTAGGGTGGTAATACTCCTTCAAGTTGATCAATTAAGATGTTTGAGATTGACTAAATTTCACCTTACTTCTAATGGTTATTGTTAATTTAAGTCTAGCCGCGCCACTTGCTTGAACATCGGTAATGTCAGACTTACCAAGAATGACTAGCCTATACCACGTGACTGATCATCCTCATTCAAACATAATGGAGTTTATAACCTTGAGGCTTCACCTGACGTACCATTAGAGGACAGTGCTGTCGACCTTCGTACACAGATGCAGCTTTACAACCAAATTCTCCATGAGCAGACCAGGAGCTTTCTTTAGGAAATGACTAAGAAAAAAAGGCAACTAGAATGAAACCAACTTAATGACTTTCTTGACCATACATTAGGTGAAAACTGCACGAAAACCTGCAATTGAAAAAATGTTGACAAATTACTATATATATATATATAAAGATAACGCATGGTATATTTTTATACCTCACCTTTCTCTCCCTGTTTATATAACACATTCTGCTGAACCATATATATATATATATATATAAAGATAACGCCTGGTATATTTTGATACCTCACCTTTCCCTCCCTGTTTATATTACACATCTTGCTAAACCATCACTCTAGAGGTGAAGAAGTGTGAATATTCGCCACATCTAAAACCTTTCACAATTCAGAGAATGGTTGGCTGCTGCTGAAATTAGCTTCTTGATCAATATGAATATCTTTTGTTGGTCCAAACCATGGCATACAGTGCTACGAAATGTAATAAAATATCCAGAAATGGATAACTCATGATTCAAATCATGAATTAGTTGATGGCAACAAGTGTGTATCAATGACCTTGCCCAGTTTCCAGAAGCCGATGGATGACATCCAGGAGCTCCAACATTTCTCTGCTGGAGTTTACCATCTTTTGGCTGACTCTTTCTCTTGGCAACAAATGCCACAGTACTCACACTATTGCCAAACATCTCGACTTAAGTGTGGTAAATAGAACTACTGTCGAATGTTAGCATATGTGCTTGTAACTATTCGGTGCCATCCAATCTTTGTAATATGTAAAGTCTGAAGAATCTCATGCCTCAGAGTTCTGGGGGCCATTAGCTGTAACATAGTCTGAGAACAGTGGCTTGGTGTTTGAAAATAATGGTACAGCACCCTTTCTTGCACTCATAACTGACCCTACAAGTGCTACAGATTATGTGCATCTATGCTACATACCTATAAAAATTAGATAAATATATACAAGAACAGACTTTTTTTTTTCACTGATAAAGAAAACCAACTTCATATTTTTCATCTATCTACAAGTAAACAAACATTTTATATATAACCTAATAAGTATAATGGTCTGTATGTTTGTTTGTTATGAATTTCGCGCAAAGCTACACGAGGGCTATCTGCGCTAGCCGTCCTTAATTTAGCAGTGTAAGACTAGAGGGAAAGCAGTTAGTCATCACCACCCACCGCCAACTCTTGGGCTATTCTTTTACCAACGAATAGTGAGATTGACGGTCACATTATAACGCCCCACAGCTGAATTGGCGAGCATGTTTGGTGGGACGGGGATATGAAGCCGCGACTCTCAGATTGAGAGTTGAGCGCTCTAACCACCTGGCCATGCCAGGCCTAATTAGTATTAAAAGGTTTACACAAGTTTGGTTTATAAGTTCTTAGTTTTGGTATTTGTCTAAAGCTAGTGCTATTGTCACGGTAATATGTTTGATCAATCGTGGTGTAGATGAAACATGCATACACATCATAAACTATAGTGGTGCCATGAAAGGTGCAATGTTCAGGTTGTTCTTCTAGTGGCCTAACACACACTTAAAACTAGTTCACAATTTTAATCCATGGAACACATTTTATTTAAAAAAAAAAGAAAGAAGTGACTTACTGCTATGTGTTTTGTAGATGATTTTTTCAGATTATCTTGTTACTTTCCCAGGTTTTTACGTAGTGAAAGACAACAAAGATAATAGCAGGTTTTTTGTTTTTGTTTTTTGTTTGGTTGATATGGTACCAGTGGTACTCGTATGAGGCGATTTTATTGGTTTTCCTTGTTTAAACAACATAAACGTTCGAAAGGAAATTAGAAAGATTATAAAATCTTGATACTTAGTTTTTGTGGCAAATGAACTTTTAATCTTTGTTGCAGAAAAAAAAGAAAAAAACAGAAGGGAAGAAAATAACCTGACTATAGACAAAAAAAAAGATTCATACAGAAAAAATGCTTCTTCCAAGATATCGTCTTTCCAAAAAATTTAGTTAACCAAAAAATCTACATAAACAAATATTTATGTGTAGTTTCAACAGCCCGATGAGGAGAGCGAAAAACTAAGCTCAAACTTTTGAAAAAGCTACGAAACACGAACAGTGTTTCCAAATCATTGAAGGTATGATGTAAAGTAAAATCTCACAGTTCGGAAAATCCGAAAATAAAACATTTTTAAAACGAGAACGCGCCTGATCGATGAAGTCTTCGATTACCCGTTTGACTTCCTGTTTTCGATTTAAAGTAGAAAACGCGGTATATATATATATAGTTCATTTGCACTTTCAATGAACGATCCAAATGCCTAACTAGGTGAATATTATGTTGTAATAATGCTACATAATTATGGTATTATATTATATATTGCATAAACACAAAACGTTTACATAGATTTTGAAAATAGGAAGAAAGCGAAGTATAATATGATTCAATTTACGAACTAGATGATTAACCAATATAACAGATAGGTGTTTAAGTACCTGACAAGTAAAAACAGGATCAGACTAACGACACTGGACAGTACGTGAACATTCTACCAGTATGTCTTTTTATTTACAGCCGGGTTTTCATGAAATTTATCAATGCCACAGTTTTCTCGGGTTTGGCTTCGTGTGAGTGGATTTATCTCCGGCAAAGCCAGAATTCGTATAACAGTTTGATTTATGCAAACGTACTGCAATATTCAAGTGAATCACGTTCTCCTTCTGAAGTTGGTTACCATAGTAACGCAGATATGTCAACAGATAATTATGGTGGTATACCCAACTAGTTATTTTAATATATCAGAAAACGTCCTATCGAAAGTTTTAGACTTAAATTAATGATAAAAAAATATATATTTCTATTGATGAAATATTAACGGTAGAAGTCTAGATCAGTGATGCTTTTTATTAACTGATTAATGGATATATGAATTTTACTTTTATAGAGGGCGCTGTTAGCTTACACTCCAGTGAAGGTCATGACAACAACACGCTTTCATGCTAGTTTAGACTTTAGTTGAATGTAATAAAGTAATTGATATAAAAGTTCCTATGAAACATTAAAGCAAAATTTATGCTGGCCCCCTATCTTAGGTTGCTAACAATTGTATAGAAATTAATTAATTGGACTTTTTTATTCTACTGCCGTTGTCGATGACAAATAACGTATGTCAGAAAGCACACATTCACAGGAAAAACACCTTCCAGGGGTTTTATATCCTTGGAGAGGGACTCGCGTGTTTCCATTAAGGATCAAAATATGTCCAACTGGCGCAAGAGGGCTACCTCCTTGAATATTGTCTTATCGTTGTTTCTTCAGGTATGTCTGTGTTAAGTTCTCAGCGCTATATTTTTTATTCAATTAATTACAGTTCGTTCTTATACTTTGATTTTGAGTATTCTATAATTATAACATATAAATTTACTAGGGGAGTAGTTTATATGGTAGTTCTATACAAAAAAAGGTTCTTAATGTATAATACTTTGATCTAATAAATAAATTCAACCTCATCCTTATTTTTTTACACACCTTGGGTCTATACGAAACTTTAAATTCCTATTTAGTTGATTTTTAAGTCAGCTGTAAGTTTCCGGACTAACACTAAAATCTAGATTTCGATCGTCTGCGGCTAGATAAGGCGTAGCTAGCCTATTGTGTAGCCTTCCATTAAAAACAACAACTTTTTAAAGTGCCTTAATTTAATACAAAAAGTAGTCTTTACTTTGAGAAGTACCTTGATCCTGTACATGATTTTAAAGTTATCCTTACTTCGTAAAGTATTTGATCCTGTACATGATTTTAAAGTTATCCTTACTTCGTAAAGTATTTGATTCTGAACAAATATGTAAACTAGTTTCAGTTTGTAAAGTATTAAGGTTCTAAACAAAAATAATCTTTATTTGTAAAGTACCTTGGTCCTGTACGAATATTAAATCTTATCATTAATTTGTATTGTGTCTTAAACTTGTGCAAGAATTTAACCCCGTTCTTAAGTACCCTTGTTCAATATAAAAATGTTAACTGAATTTTACTTTACTATATCACTTGGTTCTGTAACGTACTTCGGCCCTGGACAAAAATTGGAGCTCATTCTTTGTTTATAAAATACTTGAATTATTTATGAAAAATTAAACACCCTTTCTAATTTGGTAAAACACCCTGTTTCAGTAGAAAAGTGTACTATCATATTTAGTGTTTGTAAAGAACTTTGGTTTTATACGAAACTTGACCGGCATGGCATGGCCAGATGGTTTGGGTGCTCGACTCGCAATCTGCGGGTTGTGGGTTCGAATCCCCGTCCCACCAAACATGCTCGCTCTTTCAGCCGTGGGAGCGTTATAATGTGACGTTCAATCCCATTATTAGTTGGTAAAAGAGTAGCCCAAGAGTTGGCGGTGGGTGGTG
>NW_013665682.1:405460-413409 GCF_000517525.1 Limulus polyphemus
AATTAGGGACGGCTAGCGCAGAAAACCCTCGTGTAGCTTTGCACGAAATTCGTACAAACAAAAAACGAAACTTCACCCACCCCCATCCCCAGTGGGACAGCGGTATGTCTGCGGACTTACAATGCTAGAAACCGGGTTTCGATATCCTTGGTGGGCAGAGCATAGATAGCCCATTGCATGGCTTTGTGCTTAACTTCAAACAAACAAACTTAACTTGAAATTCGTCCATAGTTTAAGTATCTTGCTTCTATACAAGCATTTAAACTAATTTTCAGTTTGCAAAGTATCTTGGTTTATAGAAAGGTACTGAAAGTTGTACGAATCATTTCTTTAGTTTATATTGTAGGTTAATTTGAATTTATTAGATTATAATGTACATTTTTGCTCTAATCAAAAAGCTAATTTTCATTTGTATCGTGTCTTCGTTTTATGAAAATATTTCTTCAGATAAATCTAACAAACAGGAAACGAGCGAACAATTACAAATAAAACGAAGTTTAGCCTATCATTTTTTTCTCGGACAGCCTTCCAATTAGAGACTAGAATTATGTTAAGTTATGAATTTTATTGGACCGGTCGTGAGGTTTACATTTTTGTATGCGTGAAATTATTTGTCTAATTACTCTTTGGGGAATATATTACATTTGATTCAAAGGTTACAACGGTTTGGGGAATATATTACATTTGATTCAAAGGTTACAACGGTTTGGGGAATATATTACATTTGATTCAAAGGTTACAACGGTTTGGGGAATATATTACATTTAATTCAAAGGTTACAACGGTTTGGGGAATATATTACATTTGATTCAAAGGTTACAACGTTTAAGAAAATATAATTTATTATGACACCATAAACACGATCCGTACAAAAGTGACGTAATTTTAACAGTTGGTTTAATTATTATTGTAATTTGATTTATCAAACAGTTTCATGTATCAAAGAAAGTCTTGTTGTAAGATTTAGAGTGTAATGTGCGTTACAAAGCAGTCACGTGTATAAACACATATAGCAGCAATGCGGATAAACACATAATCTAATCAACAGTAATTCACTCAGTCCATGCATTCTTTAAGTGTGAAAACAAGATCGATAAGTGGCGTTTACAATGTGGTGTTCGTTGATTAATGGCCATATGTACCAAAGCATGACTGATAAGTAAAGTACAGGGTGTGATGTCCAGTGGTCACTTGTAAAAACATCAACAACAACACAAAACACAATAGCCAATAATAAACGCATTCTACTGAATATTGTCAAGTGTCACATGTATGAAACATTTATGGTTCCCTAATGTATATAGTGTATTCTGTGTTGATCGTGATTTCGTGGTAATATAATGGATCAGAAGTTTATATAATGAACTGAGTATCGTCCCGTGTTCACGTGAACAAAAATACGACGGACTATATAACACAGAACCCTCACTAGCTGGTAACATGTGTAAAATTATGCATGTGTACCACTGACGGCTTATATAAAATTTGATTACACGTAATGTTAAAGTAATATGTCCTTTATTGATAGACTATATAACAGAGAACTATGACTAGCTGGTAACATGTGTAAAGTTATGCATGTGTACCACTGATGGCTTATATAAAATTTGATTACACGTAATGTTAAAGTAATATGTCCTTTATTGATAGACTATATAACAGAGAACTATGACTAGCTGGTAACATGTGTAAAGTTATGCATGCGTACCCATGACTGCTTATGTAAAATTTGATTACAGTAATGTTAAAGTAATATGTCCTTTAGATAGACTATATAACAGGATTACACGTAATGTTGTTAATGTAATATGTAATTATTGATGTTCCGCTATGATTGGTCTGTGAAACTTAGGTGTATTATATTTTTACAAAGGATTATACAGCAGAAGAAAGTACTGTGATGGTTTCTGATGTTTTGTGAAATTGTTATGTAGCAAAATATAATAGTTTCGTGATTTGAAAAACTATATAAAATAACTATTAGTAGAATAATGTTTGGTCATAGTTTGAAATCTTTTGTGAAATATTTACCAATAGAAAATGTAGTGAAAATGAAACGTTTATAAAATAATTATCAGTCGAATACATACTATCATGGTTTGAGAAGTTTTATAAAATAATTATTAGTAAAATATATACTGTCATGGTTTGAAAAGTTTGTAAAATAATTATCAGTAAAATAATTACTGTCATGGTTTGAGAAGTTTTATAAAATAATTATTAGCAAAATATATAGTGTCATGGTTTGAAAAGTTTGTAAAATAATTATCAGTAAAATAATTACTGTCATGGTTTGAGAAGTTTTATAAAATAATTATCAGTAGAATAAATACTATATTGGTTTGAGAAGTGTTATAAAATGATTATCAGTAGAATAAATACTATATTGGTTTGAGAAGTTTTATAAAATAATTATCAGTAGAATAAATACTATATTAGTTTGAGAAGTTTTATAAAATGATTATCAGTAGAATAAATACTATATTGGTTTGAGAAGTTTTATAAAATAATTATCAGTAGAATAAATACTATATTAGTTTGAGAAGTTTTGTGAAATCTTTATTCAGTTGAATAAAGCAGGGTTATGGTTCGGAGTGCTTCACCCTCCCCATTTCCCAGTGGGGCAGCGGTATGTCTGTGGACTTACAATGCTAGAAACCGGGTTTCGATATCCGTGGTGAGCAGAGCACTGCTAGCCCATTGTGTAGCTTTGTGCTTAACAAACAAACCAGATAATAAAGGTTTTACTGTATATAGATACTCTCTGTTTACATTCAGAACTTGGTTTTAGGTATTTTGTAAGACTCTTAATCTGGATCTCACCACCGTCATCATTGTTACATTTCGTAATGATTGTCCTATCTACAGCATTGTTGCCATATAATTCAGAATTAATAAAATAACCTCATTTTCACGAATACGCATATTAACAACAGCGTGGAGTAGACAGACGACAGACATGCTTTATTATGTGATAATGGTATATCTTTTATGTATATAGCATAAAGTATTTTCGTCATGAACGTAACGGTTAGAATTGTGCATCTGGCTTGTTCTAGTTTGATGTGGTTCATATTTAGCAACAAAATAACAGGCCTGCGAATTTAAACTTCATAAAAGTTGTTTTGGTTTTAATAACGGATTTTCCGTAACTCAGCTACGCAGATTTCGAAAATAATATTATTTTTTCTATCACGTAAGGATTTTTTTTTCACAAATAGGGAAGCAAAAAAAAAAAAAAAAACTAACTCTCACTTAGATCAAATTATTATTTCGTTTACCGCAATGAACATTTTTTATTATTATGTTTGTCATGTTTGGGTTCTAAAACGATCGATAAAACTCTCATGTCGCGATTGATCTAGAGAAATCTATAGCCAGTGGTTGTCAACATTTTAAGCATTCAAAATGTGACTCGATTTCAATGAAAATGATTCATTTATGTAAAAGTACATATAACGTTTTGTGAAAAATCTGTACGTGATGGAGTAAAATTGATATCATTTTCGGATTCAGCGTACAGGAATTACTGTAGAACACGTACACATTTCAAGACAATAAAAAACAGCGAAGGCCTGTGTGTAATGTTTTTCAACTTTTGACTAGTTATGAAATTCTGACCACATATAATCGCCATCTCATTTCTCTCCAAAGCGATTTTATTTATAGCTATCACTTTTCGTGTTGTTAAGTAACACACCTCGATTTCATGAAACTTTTCTTACTTCTTTAGCAGTTCTTTGTTGTATGTTCTGTCTGATTCTACCGTTTCGATATCATACTATCCAAAGGCGACCTCTAAACATACACTTGTATAACTAAGCAGATATTTCGTACGTAAGGATACAGAGTTTGAATACGCTATATTAAAACAATTTTACAACGATGTCACGACATCAGGTCATTTTCAGTCTTACGACTGTGCATCTTGGCAAAAATCCCACAGCGTAATTTTTATAATAAAAGGCCCCGTCGTAAGGTTATAATATCCGAAGCACGCCCATGCTGGATTTTTATAAGCCATCTAATGTAAGCGCCCGTTTCAGCAGTCCCATCGCACAGGAGTTTCATAAGCGCGGCGTCCGCCGACTGGATATGTATGTTTTGTCTTTTTTTATGGAATAGCATGATTACCCGTTCCATTTCTCCAGTTGCTTAAAGTACATGACACTTGAACGGATACGTTATGGAAGCAGCTTCTATACACCAGACCTGTGCCACTTTTACAGACGGAGATCCTTCTTTATTATGCTGCATACTGTTGACTTAGACACATAGATGACTTTTTCTACTGACTTTTTCACCTGTTACGAGACGCCGCACTTTGCTTACCACAGCTGGGGTGCGACTTGTAGCAAGCCTCCTTCTTGATGGTCCTGCTGTCCTTCGTTGATTAATATTCTTTTGTTTCTCAATGCAGTTAAGCGCAATGGTTATCCCCATATAGGAAATTCTAAGTCCCCGATCTCAGAACATCTTTATGGCCTGAATGAATCATCATAGTTTCTAAACATTTTGCGTCGGAAGGGCTGTTACGACCCCCACCCCCCCAAAAAAAAGATCACCTTTCGATGGTATCATACTATCTAAAGAATGTCAAATAATAACAAAATATGGTTCTGATACATCTTGCTCTGCCACGACTTTATAGCGACTGTGGCTATCACGGGACTTGATGATTTTCATGTTCAAAATCGTTTAATATGATATGCTAAATCCTCTGTATAATCCAGAGTTCAATCACCGAATGATATATTCAACAATGTTCTTATGATATAATAAATTAAAAAAGAGCTAATTCGCTTATTTTGGATAATTATATATCAAAAGAAATTATTCAAAGAAAATAAGAACAGTATAGTTAAGGTGGTAGAAATAGGTTCATTGCAATTAGAGCTCCATACAGGTCACTGATTTGCGTTTATCTGCCCAACCACACATGGGAATATATACAACTTTATCTTACCTTATATATGTTTGTTCTCATGTGTGGGTTCATTGGAAATAGAGCTCCATACAGGTCACTGATTTGCGTTTATCTGCCCAACCACACATGGGAATATATACCACTTTATCTTACCTTCTGTATGTTTGTTCTCATGTGTGGGTTCATTGGAAATAGAGCTCCATACAGGTCATTGAGTTGCGCTTATCTACCCAACCTTATGAGAGTTTATGCAATTTTATTTCAACTTGTACAATGCCCTTGTTTTCCAGTGTGATTTGATAAAAAACACAAAACATGGGGTCAGAATAAAGGGTTCAACTTCAAATGATGTCCAATTTTGTCATTATTTGTTACTTTGGTATGAATAATTTATTGTTTTGTCCAAATTATCAAAATTATATATGAAAATTTTACGAAATCAGTGACGTTGCAGCATTTATGTACACGAAATGTACCGTGTAGTTCTTTTTAATATCTTGTGGTGCCGGACATGACCTAATGGTTAACGAGCTAGGGCTATGAATCCGAGTGTTCACGTTTGTGGTCCATTGCTGCAAAATTCGCCCGTACGATCAAGTCCCAGTATTTATTCGGACAAGAGGAGCTCAAGAGTTGGCGGTGGGTGGTGATGACTAGCTGCCTTCCCTCTAGTCTTTCACTGCTAAATTAGGGACGGCTAGCGCAGATAGCCCTCGTGTAGCTTTGCGCGAAATTAAAAAAAAAGAACAAAACAAATAAACATATTACTTAATAACATTTTATACTTCTTTTCTGAATGGTTATTATGAATAGTTATTATGGTTATTAATTGGTTTCGAAAGATGTTGTTGCCATGAAAAGTACGGCTATGTCATTAGGGTTATACTTGGGTTTACCTTTCGCCAATAAAAATCCTGGACTTGGCATGATATAGGATCCACAAAATGCTGGGAAAAAGTCTTATTCGATTATAGCCGTTGTATCGCGGAGTATAATTTGCAAGTAGTTTACAAATGCTAGAAAAAAAAAGTTTCAGCGGTTCATATTTCGCAATTTGAATGAGATCCAATGATTGTGTTGGTGAAAGAAAGTGATTGAAGTCAATGTTGTGCTCTTTGGAACAGTTTCAAACAACTTACATAAGGAGGATTGCTGTATTATCGTCTTGGAAGATCTTATCTTTCGCGGTTGAAATGCTGCATTTTGGGGTGGACACGATCGGAAATAATCTTCAGGAATATTTGGACGTCATTTAACTCCTTCTAAAGAAACCAAAGAACTCAGCCTCTGTCACAAGAACGTTTACACGCCATATATAGAACCTCAAGTAAGTAGCTCTCACTGATGGAACAACAAAATATGGCCAAGTACTTCATGTAGTTTTCTCTGCATACTTACTCTACCATTAGTACAAAAAAGTGTATTACTTAGCTCATTAGACCATACTACACCTTTTAAGGCATTAATTGTCCACAGTATGCGCTCTAAGCATCAATAAAGTGATATTTTTCCCATCGGTAAGCAGCTTTTGGAATAGCTATCGACTGTTAGATAACAGATTTGGTAATGTTCTTTGAATGATCAACCGTGAAGGACTTAACCAACTGAGGCATATTGTACTTTATTGTATTTTATTATATTGTCAAACTGTTTCTCAAATATAATACTACATTCAACGTTGTCTAAAAGAAAGCAGGATACAGCATCCATCTGAAGAGGGGGAAAAGGAAGAACAGTTTTGGAACAGTTTTCTCTAAAAAAAAAAGTATTATGACTTCAGCCCCTTGATCCATTGGTACCCAGAATAGACTCCGTCCTTATCAAAGAGGCTCCTTCACTCGGGTAGACCGTCGACAGTGGCATCGGTAACGTTGTCTAAAAGAAAGCAGGATACAGCATTCATCTGAAGAGAGGAAAAGGAAGAACAGTTTTGGAACAGTTTTCTCTAAAAAAAAAAAGTATTATGACTTCAGCCCCTTGATCCATTGGTACCCAGAATAGACTCCGTCCTTATCAAAGAGGCTCCTTCACTCGGGTAGACCGTCGACAGTATCGGTGACTACCCTATGCCAGTTGGGTTTGTGGAGGTGTGGTTACAACATTTTCTGGGCATATCGAATTCCTTAACCACACATCCACGGAGTTGGTCATTCAGTTCACATCTGTTTGTAATGTGAATGCTAATAAACTTTTTCTTTAGTGTGAAGGTTATTTGTGTATGATGAACAATCACGCTCTGAGCAGCTAAAGTACTGTGTTGTCGTGCGATGAATGAATTAATTCCAAACTATTGAAACACGTGTTTTCTGATATACAAACATTTATGTCACTTGTAATACCATGTAAGCTATTGAATAATTAATAATTAATTCGTCCCCCGGTGCGTCGTCAGCGGTACGTTTAAGGGCTCACAACGTTAAAATCCGGGGTTCGATTTCATGCGCCAGACAGAGCTTGGCGCTTAAAAAATTAATTTTTAGGGATTGGATCTAAAATGTTGTAATATTCAAGAAGTGTTGTAGAATTATCATGAATTCCCAGTTGCTGAATGTACTATGTTAGAAGCTTGTAAGATATGAGATAAGGTTGTTTTCTAAATAAGTGTCCTATGCGTTTTTACTTGTGCGATGTAAAAAGTCAGAATTAGAAATACAATAAGAAAAAAAAACCTTAGCACCTTAACAAGTTTGCAGGAATAAATATGACAAAAACGAGTTTCTTCGATAACTAAAGGCAAAACTGAAACAGCATATTTGTATTTCAAAGTGAGGAACACCAGACCGGGGAAAACCTTCTACACGTAAACAGCATACTTGTATTTCAAAGTGTGGAACACCAGACCAGGAAGAATTTTCTACACGTAAGCAGCATATTTGTATTTCAAAGTGAGGAACACCAGACCAGGAAGAACTTTCTACACGTAAACAGCATATTTGTATTTCAAAGTGAGGAACACCAGACCGGGAAGAACTTTCTACACGAAAGCAGCATATTTGTATTTCAAAGTGAGGAACACCAGACC
>NW_013665682.1:413629-419343 GCF_000517525.1 Limulus polyphemus
AGCATATTTGTATTTCAAAGTGAGGAACACCAGACCGGGAAGAACTTTCTACACGTAAGCAGCATATTTGTATTTCAAAGTGAGGAACACCAGACCAGGAAGAACTTTCTACACAAGCTATCTTTTTTCCAGCACATCGACTGCTTGCTGCTAAATATAAAATCTCTTGAAAGTTTGATTTCTATTGTAATTGATTTTCCGGGAAAATATCTTTCCACGTTTCACGTTTATATGAAAGATTCGTTCTCATGGCACCTGTTAAATTTTACTGTAATTCAACGAATGTTACCCACGATACATTTTTGCAGCTCATGAATGCGTAACTACTTAGTTCATTCCATATAAGCCATCGTTTACTCTGGTTATGACGTCTTCTTATGCTGCATCTAAGTTATTATTAGACATGGATTAACTTTCATTTTTAACCGACATCCAAACCATTATTTGTTTATGTAAAATAGCCATGTCTTTATTTCTGAGCTTTAAACTTCTTAGATAAGCTTGACTACATAAAAACGTTTAAAATAAAGTATTTTTTTTTTGAAGTTAGAAGCCTGGATCTTGCGTGCAGAATGCTCTTCTTAGTAACCTGCGCAAGAATGAGTACAAATGATATATTTGCAATCAAGACATTGTTAACACACTACAATGTACATAAGTTATTTTTTTTCTATGAATAGTTAAAAACTTTCTCTTTAATTATATATCCAATTACCTTTGAATGTAAGTCTCGTAGTCACGTGTTAACGTTCAAACCATTCAGGTACGTTGTAATATGAAAACACGTGTTAGTTTCTGTTTGTAAAACAATTCATATAATCATTAGTTGAGAACTGCAATTTTGAGCAAAACCAGGTCTAACCAGCTTAGCGAGGTCAATAATTGAAAAAGTCGCCCAGAGGGGTTTTTATACCCTAATATGTGTAGTAATTCGTTTCATATACGAAACTGAAGAGGTGAAAGGGACAACAACTCCATGCCTCACTGTTACAAGTTACGGTTTGTATTCTATTGAAGAGATGGAAAGGGACACCAACTCCGCGTCTCACCGATACCAGTTTTGGTTTGTATTTTATTGAATGAAATAATTAATTTTCTAGGTAAAACACATAAGAAATCCCAGCAGTAATTGGTGAGGTTAACTTGGAATATTGACATGAATTTTTGTTTACATTTGGGTATGCGACTCTTATGTTATTAATCATTCTTTATCCGACAAAAGTCAGTGACCAACAAGTAATCTGGATCATGAAGGGTTTAGAAGAGTGTGCTTAAAAATCCGATAGAATACGTTATATGTAATTCTGCCCTGTACATTAGAATCTTTCATTACACCTCTATTTGAAACACGTTTATCAATGCCAAAATCAATTGAAAATTTACACATTGCCAATGTCATTTATTAAGTAAACTGTAGACAAAAATACAACAACAAAAAAAAAAAACACGATGGTGATTAATGTAATCGTGCTCATTGATTTTCTATTTTAGTTTTCAATATTGATTTCTCGTGCTACCAAAATAAATAAAGAATTTGAAAAACCTTCACTCTTCAAACAAAGAAAAAAGAACTGTTATTTACGGAAGAGTAATGATCTAAAGGATAATGCCCCTTAAGTTATGGCATCATATATCATATTAGGTACCGTCTTTAAAAAAAGATATGGATTTATTTTAAACCAAAAAAAGACCCAAGTTGTGTGAAACGGGAAACCCTCTAAAGACGAAATGTAAAAGTGGGAAAGTTAAAGACACAAAAAGGGGATGGGATTAGTTGCTTTCCCTCTATTTTTACTGTAAATAGAACAAGCGACGAACAAGAATGTAAAAATGGGCCATCGTTTTCTCCAGCTTTTCTTTTTGTTGTTGTTGTTATTTAACTAACACACTTTTACATTACACCTTCACAGGGTTTGTTGTTGTTTTTTTTCCACAGAGGGATGAGTACAATATGCAAACAAACCTGGCACTTGACAATCACAGCCGATATAAATTCACAGTGGAACAGTAGTATCATAACTACATTCTGACATTGTTTGGCGTTCCTGTGTAGTATGGGGCTACCAAAAGTTTATGTATTTTGGAAAGGGTATGTAACAGCCTTTTCCGACGCAAAATATTCACACACTCAGATCATAAATGTGTGGTTAGGTCGAGGATTTGAATTTCCAGGATGGAGATACCCTTTTGTATTTAATGGCATTGGAAACTAAGGAATGTTGTTGATCAACTTGGGGCACCAGGACCATCCAGAAAGAGACCTATAACAAGTCATACCCCAACCATGGTAAGCAAAGTGTGATGTCTTGTAACAGATGATAATCCGTGAATACAAATATCATTGGCAAAAGCCACCTATGTGTCACAGGCAAAACGAAATAGCATAATCTTGAAGGGTAGCCCTCTAGAAAAGCGACACAAGTCACAAAATGTGCTTCCACAACATATCCCTTCAATTGTAGCACACCACAATTACTGGAACATGTGAGTGTTAGTCATGCTGTTTTAGTAAAATATACTGGTCAACTTTCCAGAAGCAGCATTTATAGATTTCTGTGCGATCGGACTGTTGACATGGACGCTGAGAAACTAGCAGGTGGAAGTGGTATGCCTTAGGCATGACAAACTACGCTGCAAGACTATTGTCAGGTTTCACGATCGTCAGATAGAATATGACCAGACGTATTAATATGGACTATAAATGCATGATGAGGTTCAATATTCATTTAATATAGCGTACTTAACCTCTCTATAGCTTAAGTTCTTTTTATACACATATCACATCTTATACAGCTAATCCCCTCATTATAATTTAGCTGCTTTTGTGTATGTAAAGTAATTTGACCAGATATCATTACTTTCTGCTTTGAAAAACAATATTACTTACTTCTATTACCTTACAGGTGTTAAAGAGATGTTAAGTTTGCTCTTTGTGAAACAGTAGTTCATGTATCTAGATATTCTTTACATTGAAACCAGTAATTTCTGTCCATCTACGAGGCCTACTAAAACCACTATAATATTGTTCCGTTTTTAAAAATGATAAATACTTTTCATATAAAGTGGTCAAATTTATATATTACGTGTGTTGTTTATTTAGCAAAACTATTTTTTAGAATAAATGAACTTTATTTTTTTCTCATTTAAACCTAAACACATTGGATTTGTCCATTTAAGCATAATGAATTTGACACTGGAAATGGAAAAAGAGCAAGAAAACAAACGATGTAAACAGCATATTTTTTACCACTCTTTGAATATTTATTTTTAATTAATCTATAACAGATATAATACATTATAATGTGGTTTATTATTTTACAATTAATCTAAAATATTATTCTATATGAAATGAGGTTCAAACCCCAGCTGTCAGGTGGCGCAGCACAGATGCAACATCTCTGAACTATTAATTATAGTATTTTGACACCTGTGTATAAAGTTAAAATCATAAATAATGTTCAACATTAAACTGGTATACAATTAAAAACATTTTATTTAGGTAGAGTCGTCAACTTTTTGAAGGCCATAGATAGGCATGTTTCGACGTTACAACTCCTGAGGATGACGTTGTAACGTCGAAATATGTAGAGTCGTCGAGTTTTTGAAGGCCATAGATAGGCCTAAATAAAATGTTTTTAATTGTGTACCAGTTTAACGTTGAATATTATTTATGATTTCATCTTTGAACTATGTCACTCCCTCATTTCAGGGTTTTAATGTGCCCTTAAGTCACCAGTTTCAACGTAGGGGCTGTAGAGAGCCATTCACAATTAGTTATCAAAAGAAAATATTCCTAATAAAAGTTCATATATGTGCTACGATTGTGAACAATCCGTAGTTATTATTATCAGGATTAATAGCTACTAGTGAAATTTTCTTTCGTGCGGTCCTCTTTTGTTTACTGTACGTTTTGCCTCTTCAACATAGGGAAGAAGAGCAATAAATAACTTTACCTCTATTTGACTGATTATTTCTGCTAATCTAAAACAGAAAAGTTTCAGTTTTTCGTGTGATGTTATAATGCTTAGATATGTTCAGTTTGTTTTGAATTTCGCGCAAAGCTACACGAGGGCTATCTGCGCTTGCCGTCCCTAATTTAGCAGTGTAAGACTAGAGGGAAGGCAGCTAGTCATCACCACCCACCGCCAACTCTTGGGCCACTATTTTACCAACTAATAGTGGGATTGACCGTCACATTATAACACCCCCACGGCTGAAAGGACTAGCATGTTTGGTGGGACGGGGATTCGAATCCTCGACCCGTAGATTGCGAGTCGAGCTCCCTAACCACCTGGCCATGCCGGGCGGGGATATGTTCAGAAACATTAGAATAGTGGCATTCTAGCATTTGGAACAGCTGTGACAATACCCCAGATTTGGTCAAAAATTTGGTTCTGTATAAAGAAAGATTCACGGCAGTGTTACTCCACCTTCTAAATTGGCTGGAGTCACTATCGTTCCTCTAAATACATTTTTATTTCATTATCCTATATATATACATATATATATATATATATATAGTATTTCTGTTAAACAGAACCCTTAATGTTTTTAGTTCTATAGAGGTCTATCATTGCTCATAAGGCTTCGGACCACCACTAAATGTTTCTGCACAGAATGATGGTAAAAAGTTCAAAATCAATATTTTCCAGTTTTTACGTAATTATGTTTCCAGTGCTTCATAGCGGCAGTTAAAAGTACTAACTACAATTAATTCCAACAAAAGTCCTTGAAAATATTTTTAATTCGTCGTGTACATCATCATAACACACAAATAAGAACATTCGATGACTGTCACCTTTTCAAATGTATTTCTATTTTTTATATCTTTCAACTCTTTATTATTATTATTATATTTATGTTTACTCTATTGTTTTAGCTTTGTTCTTCGTTATTTTTGTATTATATTTTACTCTATTTGAATGGTTTATTATTGGACGTTACTAAGAAGTATTACCATACCACAATCCGCAGCCTAAATAGCACCCTACGCAACACATGAGCTACACAGCCTGATTAGAGACACCAAGGTTCAATCGTAACCGTCTGTAATTTTAAACTGGTAGCTAGGTGAATGAAAGACAATCTGTAGCACCCGTTGCCTACACAAAGATACTCTTAACCGTATTACCTGATTAACTGTTACTTTTATAACGCACACATATCTTAAAGTACGGAGCGTATTTAGCGACACATCGCTGACTTGAATCTTGGACCTTTTGATCCGATCTAATACGATAAATTTAAAATTGTAAAATGGATAAAAACGTAATCTATAGAATTAACTAATAAATGTAAACAATGCTTCGTTGCGTTATCAACTCCAAGGTGGCTCAATGGTAGGCTTGAGAGTTCAACGCTAAAAATCGGGATTCGATTCCTGCATTGGGCACAGCATAGATAGCCATTGCCCAGCTTTGTACTCAATACAAGTAGGCAAACAAGAAACTTGTATAATGTCTTTTAAAAGTAAGCCTGACCAGCATTTACTTATATAAAACTTTTTTAACTTGTTATTATAATAAGAGCCTGATGAAAGTAGCTGTAATACACTATCTTGAAATTTGTAGTTATAGTTATAAACTAATACTAAAAACAAAATTGCCCGGCATGGCCAGGTGGTTAAGGCGCTCGACTCGCAATCTGAGGGTCGCGGGTTCGAATCCTCGTCACACCAAA
Organism: Limulus polyphemus; assembly: GCF_000517525.1. Taxonomy (NCBI): domain Eukaryota; kingdom Metazoa; phylum Arthropoda; class Merostomata; order Xiphosura; family Limulidae; genus Limulus; species Limulus polyphemus. The sequence continues at coordinate 419,309 of NW_013665682.1, forward strand.
CATGCTCGCCCTTTCAGCCTGGGGGGGTTATAATG
>NW_013665682.1:420343-422533 GCF_000517525.1 Limulus polyphemus
CCAAACATGCTCGCCCTTTCAGCCGTGGGGGGGTTATAATGTGACGGTCAATCCCACTATTCGTTGGTAAAAGAGTAGCCCAAGAGTTGGCGGTGGGTGGTGATGACTAGCTGCCTTCCCTCTAGTCTTACACTGCTAAATTAGGGACGGCTAGCGCAGATAGCCCTCGTGTAGCTTTGCGCGAAATTCAAAACAAACAAACAAACAAAAACAAAACGCATACAACTCAATCAATTTCTAGATAAATAAAGTAGGCACGGTACCAATAGCGACTTTTAGTGTGAGCTTTAAAGGTATGGAACCTTTTCACATGAACATTCTGTTTGTAAATATTTGATACCATTTTCTAAAGGCATATTTCGGTGACGTCTGCATGTGCAACAAATATTAATAGCACGCTTCTAGACTAGACGACGCTGCCAACGTTGTGTTTCCAAATGATTTTTTATTTGGATTAGAAATAGATGAGCGAATATATGACGTCCCAACTAAGCCTAGGATAAATACTGTAGAGAATGTTTTCTGACATTCTCTCAAACTTTTGCTTGTTCAACAGCTTACACTGGTGGGAAAATGTGTAAACTTAACACGTGGTTAGCTAGCATTTGATGTCAAATATGCAGATGAAGTCGTGAGTTGTTTCTACTTTTAGCAATCACTTCAGTGCAGTTACTGTAAGAATACTGCGGATGTGCCCACTATTTGTATGGACATTTATATATATATATAGCAGCATAAAATACTTGCGCTCTCCTGCTAGGTTCAAAGGCTCTCAAGGATTCACAGAGGTCCTAATGTATCAATAAAGCTCTTCCATTATCTCCAATTACTTTTATATTTACCCCAAGGGGCTACATATACCGCTTAGTACATCTGCTCGTGGTACCTGAGTGTGTGTGTCAAGTATAATCTCGCTAGCTTGTGAGAGAGGGTGTGAATACAGTTTCAAATATGGCACTACCGAGATCCTGATGGGGCCAGGAACACAAACTTCGAGGCTATATTCGGGTTGAACGACCCCGAAAACGTACAATAAGACTCCCTTCATCCCTGAATGACCTTCAAAGGGGCGCTTATCCCTCGTTGGTGTACACTTTGTAATGAGCTACTCCATATAAGTAAAGACATTCACGGGCTCCACACCAAATTTGGTCTTACTAGTTCCAAAACTACGGGAGGGGCTAGACAAACAAAGGCACAGCGGTACAGTATTGGAAATAAATATGAAAACAGGGGATATATAATACAAATTATATTCAGAAAACCTGCACAAACAGAAGCATAATGCATTATGACAGAAGATAAGTAAATGTTTTGTTCAAAACATTAATAATTGGCATATGAGCCAGTTGCTTTATATAGAGCTCGACAGCGCGCTTTCACGCTCCCAGACAGATTATAAATGAAGGACTGGGGAATGTTGCTCCAAATATTCTGTAACACTTTCCACAATTCATCCAAGTTTAATTGCCGTATAATATTCTCAGCAGCCATGTAACCTCATATGACCTCGAGAATTTTGTGAAGACTACAACATTGTTGTGAGTGTTCCATCAGCCTCTTTACGCTCCAGATATGTTTTCACTATATACTGGGGATTATTGTTATACTAAAAGATGAAATGCTGCCCAATGCAACACGTTCCTGAGGGAACGACATGGTGGATCTGAGCCTACCTGTATGTGTCGGCAGTCAGGATACCTTCGATGTTATGTAAGTCCTCGAAACCTTAGGCTGAGACACAGCCCCACAATGGTATTGATCAACACTATGCTTTACTATAGCTGTTGTAAATTGACTGTTATACAATTCCCACAGTCCACCTTTGATCAAACTGCCTTTGGTTATTGCCAGACAGCTCACACTTAGACCTATCTATAAAGAGCACTTTTCTCCAGGTCTGAACATCCCACTGTTACATTTCAATTGTGCGTTTCAAGCTATCTTCTTTTTCCTTTTTTTACCTCTTCTCAAATTTCTGAGCAGCTACACGCAAACTAAGACCATTTGGGACTAGGTAGGATACATCTTACTGTTCTTGAAAAAATGGTAATATTTGTGTACTTATAGCAAGGTCATTTGCAATATCTCTACCGAATCGTCGCTTATAACGTAGACTATTTGCTCTGAGGAATTTTACATCACGTTTGAGGAGTTTGAGTTTTCTTTTTCGAATAATTTTTCTTTTTC
>NW_013665682.1:422565-428080 GCF_000517525.1 Limulus polyphemus
ACGTACGTACGTACGTACGTACGTACGTACGTTAGTACGTACGTAGTAGTAGTAGTAGTAGTAGTTAGTAGTGTAGTGTGTGTATATATAAATAATTTTTCTTTTTCAAAAAGTATCAGTTTCACGAACCATCTTCAGGGTCTTGCATATAGCACTGGGTGAAACGCGAAGTCAGAGTAACATTTTGTTATCTAAACCTTTGATTTTTATAATGATCATCGTTGAAATTTCCTTTCCAGGAGTCACAAAGGTTTCAAACTCTATAATCGTATCGCTATCAATACTTAACTAAGCCTTGTGCTGGTTTAGCACTGTCAGATTAGTTGCCTGACACCCATTCACGTTGCTATGTCAATCTAAACATTTCCAATCTAAACGTGGAGTACCCCCGGGATTCTATGGGATCAAAAATAAAAACCTCGAGGTTATATTTGGGTTCAGCGACTCTGAAAACCAAATCTTAGACACCGTCATGCCTGGGTGACCTTCCAGGTGGCGTTTGTCCCACTCTTGATACCCCCTTGTTAGAAGGGCTATGGCAAGTGAATAATGACACAAACCCCTGGACCATCCAGAGAATACTTCCCATGTTTGATTCTGCTAACTTCAGAACTGTGGGAGGAGTTAGCGGGACGTATATATATACATACAAAGCTACAAGTTGAATTAATGTAAAATATATATATATATATATATATATATATATCTGTGTTTGCATATGCATATATAGAAACATCAAATTTCAGATACTACAAAATAACATGTGACATATACTAAAAAGGCAGACAGCCTAATTAAGTGTATTGATCTATTGATATTAAGTTTGTAATACGTCACATAATTTTCGAATACACTATATCTTGCGGCATCTCAGGTTATTGTTTCACTTTTGTGGAGCGTGAATCTTAACCTTGAAACTGTGATATACCTATAACCGTCCCTCCTCCTCCCCAGTGTCTCAGCTGTAAGTCTAAAGACTTGTATCGCCAAATATTAAATTTCGATACCTGTGGTGGGCACAACACAGATAGTCTGTTGTGTAGCTTTATACTTAACACCAAAACAAACAAACAAAGAATATTTATAACTTTATGTTGTCGATCGATTAATTTATAAGTACATATTCCAATTAGCTGAATTTGAGGTTTTACTCTTACCAACGAATCATAATAAAGTTAAAATGATTGATCTTAATGCATTTCTCTTACTGGAAATTCGCGATGGGCTAGTTAAGGTATAATTTCTATTGTGTTGTTTATCATATTTTGAACCATGTTTCGTTAGCTTCATTATTGTATATTGTATTAACTAAGGCATTGCAAAGTCTTGCCTTTTGACTAGTACTTTATGTATTGTAACCTGTAATCGTCTTTCTGAATGTTTTCGTATTGAATAAACAGAGCATGGTGATAGCGGTTTTTGACAAAAGATAGTTGAAATGTTTTATTACAAATGCCCTCTCTTGCTAGAAACCAAGGAGTAGACCAGTCAGTAAAATAACAGTTTATAAAATCGTAGTCATAATAGCCTACAGCACGCAAAATGGCACGAGCGATGATGTTATATTCGTGGTCTACTACAATGAGCTAGAAGAAGAAAAGTTTTATGTGATATAATGTTTATTTTTATCAGTTATTTTCTATCTCGTCAAGAAAAATTGTCCTTTTGGTCAACTTTCAATTGCTCAAAATCTGTTAAGATGTAAAAAATGAGTTTATTCGCTCACAACAGAATCTGTACTAGAAGTACATTTTATGCTGCTTGGACTTTATAGCTACTTATATACTGTGTAGATTTAACGTGGATGTTAACTAAATATTTGGTGATACTGAACTCAGATAAATTACATAAACTGAGGCGATAAAAATGTATTCTAATTACAGTTTAACCAATTTTTTAGAGGAACGCCATTATACACGTTTTATAAACAATTGTCTAGCTTCTAACTGACACTCGTCAATATTTTAAATAAATTAATAAATATATATTCACCATCTTATTTCTTTTTAAATTAAGAAATAACGCATATCTTTTAAAGAAAGTTTTAGACATGTGCTGTCATGTTGAACAGTTTCCTGTGTTTTTTTTTTCCTGTTTTGGAGACACGTTCGGACTTAGGACTGATGCAGAACCCAGCACACAGTCCGAAACGTCGTTTCCAAAATCAGGCAGAAGACAAACCAATGACATTCTGTCGACTTCCCTAAACAGGTCAGCTGTAATATTTCAATTTATTAGAAGTAAGTATTTGTACAACCTTTGCGTGAGAGCAAAAGGATGTCGGGAATGCGTGCATTAGTACGTTAACTGGAGCGATGAAATTAGGGTCAACAGTAAAATTCAAGACCATCAGACAAATGCTAGAATGCGCATTTATTTAGAATATGCAAATATTTAAATTTGAGCGGCCACTAACTTGAAATAAATAAGTACTTTCTCCCAATTTTTCAGGAACAATTTTAAATATTTGCTACTATGCTAGAACGGCGTGCAGTGCATAATGCAGGAATGAAATATGATACACTTAAAATGGTGAGTTTGACCAAAATTTTACGAAAACCTCAAGCGAATATACTTACAAGGCGAACTCATTTTTCTTTTTCATTTTATTTGCAATATAAATCCGTAATTCAAACAACATATCTACCTAAACGTCTACCTTGAATAGCAAAGTTAAACGAAACCTTTAACCAATTTAATATTGGTCAAAACGCCCTTAGCAACGTAAAGTCGTGGAAACCTACAATATGCAACCATGACAACGAAAGTGACGCAGACGCTTATTCTTGTTATTTGTTAAGGGAACGTTAGCACTAGATCTAACGCTTACACTATAGCGGAGGAAACCAATTTTTACAGAAGAATATCGAGAGGCAAGGGAACTGTTTTCCTACACCTCGAGGGGATTTGTTTTTTTAATTTTCTGTCACAATGAAGTGAAAAGAAATTCGTTACTGTAGGAGAATAAGATCAGGTATACCTGGTAGAACTTTCTGACATCCTGTTTTACACCTAACCGAACAAAATGCTGGAATGTTTTTGACAGAAAATCAAATACTGTCGATATTTCATTTTAGCGTTGGAGAAAACTAGATAGTATCCACAATTAACTTTTTTAAAGTGTATAAGTTAAAATCAGTAAATTAATTCAAATCTAATGTTGTTTTCTCTCTCTCTGTCTTTCAAGTTTAGGAAAATAAATGTACAAATTTATTCCATGACTGTAAATATTACTATGTAATTATTAATTAATAGATTTTAAATCTTCTAAGATTAGTAAACGTGCACCTTTTCGCAATCCAAGAAACAGCATTATTTTTGGTATTGTTTTAACCTCACTTTTTAATATATCATAGCCTGCGTAAATTTAACTGATTTAAAACCTCGTGTATTAAAACCTTTCTTTTTTTCCTATTTTAAGTCAAATTAATATATGTATAAATATTGTTCATAAAAGTGTCATATATAGTTAAAGTACACAAGCGTGTTTGTTTTAGTTGAGTGTTATATTTATATTTCCTGTAGCTCCAAAAGACGGAGGGTAAGCAGCAGTGCAGGGACCCCTATAGGGGAAATTTAATAATGTGAGTAAATATTTTATTATTATTCAAATATGTAATAAGTAACTGTCGTAATACCTTAGTACAGATGAGCTTACTGATATTACTGGCCACTGACTAAAATGTTATCTCTCTTTACTATTTTTGTTAACTACTGAAGAATCAAGGTAATAGCATCTCGTTTTCATGCAAATTGTACCCTAAAAGATACACCAATAAAAAGAAATATTATGCGACACTGCTCATTAACCACCCAAAGCTACAATATGGTTTAAATACTAAATTACACAATTAATTTATGAAATTCGTTAAATCGAATTTGATTAGCTGCTGCAGAATAATGTTTACTCGAAAATTGAGCAGATTATCAATTATCTAGCGTTACATTAAAAGAAGTATAATTTAACCTAAATTAATTTACTTTTTTTTAAATTCTAGCTCACTATTCACATCTCTGTTTACTATCTCGAATTGTGATCCTGTTCATGACGACCATTACTCTGTTAAATTGCAGTTTCTAGAATTGACACAGCAAAGATAAAAATATCTGGGTATTCCACGAACATACGACATAATCCATTCAGCTCCAGGGCCCGTCAGAAAAATTCCGGGAGCTGGTGCTACCCAGCCTCCTCCCACTTCCATATGCCTCCTATCGCACAAAGTTTTAGCACAATTTTTCTCACTTCCAAAATTTCCTACTGTTTTTACTTATGACCATTTTTCATCCCATCCTCACCTCTATTCAACCATCATCATAATAACTAACCTTATCTTCAACCCCTTTTACAATTACTAATTACTACTCTCTTTCTGTCCTTTTCCCTCTTCTTTCCTTCCTCTCCTTCTCGCTCGCTCCCTCCTTGTTACCGGGCTCTGGTGCTTTGATACCAGGACCTCCCTCTCCCCCTCTGACAAACTCTGTCCTATGCACTCAGTAGTTTCAAAAATAGAATTGTCTGAAATCATCTTTATAAACATCTTCAGTGACCATACTGAGTCCAACGTGACCACGTGTGAACAAACTATCTATGAAGTCTGTCCGACGTGTTATCCCTGTGTGGATTATTTGGTTGATATCAAGCCAGTTAGTACATAAATCTTAACCATTGGTCTGAATGTCTGTAGAATGGCGAGACCTGCTCAAGCACTTTTGATGTGATAGTCGAATATGTTTGTGGAAGCAGACAAACGAACAGTTTTGTGCCAGTTTAAAGGATGTTATGAACTAGTAAATTAATTAAAACATTAGACTACAGCCTTCCAGCTGTCATTAGCTAGATTTATAACAATAATGGAGGCACAGGACAACAGGTATTGTTGCCCCCCCCCCCAGTGGCGCAGCGGTATGTTTGCGGACTTACACTTCTAGAAACCGGGTTTCGATACCCGTGGTGGGCAGAGCACAGATAGCTCATTGTGTAGCTTTGTGCATAACTACAAACAAACAAACAAACAGGTATTGTTTAGAACATGTTTTGCAATAATACGGTGGCAAACAAAAATCTGTAAGCATAATCAAGTGAATTAATTTGGGGGGAACATACTACATGTTTTGACAGAGCGTTGGTCTGTCTTCCTCAGGTATTTAATATGTCCCCACCCCCGAAATAAATAACTTTATTCTACTTTAAATCGTTGTTTGCCAACTTATTATTATATTAGCATAACTTGCTTCCTTATTCAAGTATGCTTTGCAAGCTCTCCAGTGGCTCAGCGGTGAGCCTGAGGGACCACACAGCTAAAAACTGGGTTTCGATACTCATGATGGGTACAGCACAGAGAGCCCATTGTTTAGCTTTGTGCTCAACGACGAACAAACATCGATGGACGACAGACAACACTTAACATAGCATACTGATGTTACTTAAAGCTCTCTATCTTTTTATATATTTATATTCACAGCCGCAATATGAAAAATGCCCTTCAATATAAATTATACGTGTTTCATCGGG
>NW_013665682.1:428667-429899 GCF_000517525.1 Limulus polyphemus
AAATACTATAAGGAACATGGTATAATACTGTTATTTAAATTCTGTTTCTGTGCTACAATATTAAGCATATCAAGTTAAGTTCTCGGTTCTAGTTTGAGGACATAACTTCTTTCCAATGCTATTTACCAAGCTTCAAGCTACAATAGTACTACTTTTGTGCATTTTGTAATAAATAGTGAAACTGGTATGAATTGGACATTAGATAAACTGATCATTTCACATAGTAAGAATCAAAATGAAACACTGAAATCTAAGATTAAAAAATTCAGTCAATCTCCTATGCGCTTAGTTATCATGAGTGAAAATTGTATGCATTCTCGAGATGGATCAATATATCAAATTTGCACAGTGTGCGGGTTTTAATTAAGTAAATGGTTTTTCTGTGAATATGCACAATGAGATGTAGGAAAGTGTATAGAAATTCGTTTTTTTTTACCTTCTAATTATGTGAAATATCGAGAATAAAATGAAACAGATTTTAGAAACAGAAAAAAGTATTTAATTTTATCATAATTTGGATTTCATTGTTTAAAAAAACATATTAACAAATCTAACTGGTGTAATTATCATGGAAAATTTGTAGTTAATAAGTTCTACTTGAAAAATGAAAGCTTTTGCAAACGCATGCAGTTTGTTAAGATTTGGTTCACTGCTTTATTCACAACTTGTAGTAAACCAAAATATTATGTGCTGGGCGTAGCCGAGTGAATAACGCCCTGACTGTGAACTTGAAAATTCATGATTCATCTCTTGTCAAATCCCCCTTTCAGGTGACACACATCAGTTCAAGAGTTGGTGGTAGGTACTGTTGACTAGCTGCCTTCCCTCTAGTCTGTCAGTTCAAAATTAGAAAGTAAAAAACAACATTTTATAGCTCAATAAAAGTGTTTGAAGTATATTTTTTATCGATTATTATAATTTGTGCAAAAACTCAACTAAAAACATTTTTTGTTAAACTTTTGGAAATAGCAGTCACATTAAGCTCCAGAATAAACTTCAAACATCTTATGCAACAAACACTAAAACTCCTTTTCCCAGACACTGTGTAGTCATAATAATTTTAAACCTACCTTAACATTATACACTTTTGTTGTACTTCTACAAGCACATATGTACATGCACACAAACATGTATTAATCGAAACCATTAAATATTTTGTGCTTTAACATTTAAATTGACTTTTACGGGGTTTTGTAACGCATTAATTCCAATAAAGATATATATATTGTTAC
>NW_013665682.1:430772-441715 GCF_000517525.1 Limulus polyphemus
TTACCGATACACTCGACTTCAACAATCGCGCTAAAACAAACGCTATAACAACGAACGTGCTCAATAATACTTCTGGCTGCAGATCAATTACTCACTGTCTACACACACATTACAATATCCTCCCGTCACGTTGTCACCCTCTTTTATATGCCAGTCTACCCTCTATCTAGTCAATACTAGAGCATTCGCCAAGATACGGGATAGTTCTAGAAAGTAGAGGGCGTGAGGATCACATGATCTCGATGACGCAACAATATATATATATTTTACTGGTTTGTCTTTATATTATGCAAAATTTGAAACATTATTGGTGTTATCAGAAGTCATAACAATGGAAGCATTTAACAACCTCGGAATAATATGGCACATACTAATGAAGTGTAAAATATATTTTACAACTACTGGTACGTAAAAACATACAGTGGCTTCACAAACTTCCTCGGGCACACTAAAGGAAATATCTTACACAGCTCAGTGTGAAGTTTAATATTGTATAATAATGTTCAGACATAAAACTAAAATGTTCAATATATATAGAAAGCTATATAGACCAATCCTATCATTTATAACTCATTAAAAAATAGACTGATATTTGTAGCAGACTTTGAAATAGAGACTGATATTTGAAGCAGATATTGAAATAGAGACTGATATTTGTAGCAGATATTGAAATAGAGACTGATATTTGAAGCAGATATTGAAATAGAGACTGATATTTGTAGCAGATTTTGAAATAGAGACTGATATTTGAAGCAGATATTGAAATAGAGACTGATATTTGTAGCAGATACTAAAATAGAGACTGATATTTGTAGCAGATATTGAAATAGAGACTGATATTTGTAGCAGATATTGAAATAGAGACTGATATTTGTAGCAGATATTGAAATAGAGACTGATATTTGAAGCAGATATTGAAATAGAGACTGATATTTGTAGCAGATATTGAAATTGAGACTGATATTTGTAGCAGATATTGAAATAGAGACTGATATTTGTAGCAGATATTGAAATAGAGACTGATATTTGTAGCGGATATTGAAATAGAGACTGATATTTGTAGTTGATATTGAAATAGAGACTGATATTTGTAGCAGATATTGAAATAGAGACTGATATTTGTAGCAAATATTAGAATAGAGACTGATATTTGTAGTTGATATTGAAATAGAGACTGATATTTGTAGCAGATATTGAAATAGAGACTGATATTTGTAGCAGATATTGAGATAGAGACTGATATTTGTAGCAGATATTGAGATAGAGACTGATATTTGTAGTTGATATTGAGATAGAGACTGATATTTGTACTTGATATTGAAATAGAGACTGATATTTGTAGCAGATATTAAAATAGAGACTGATATTTGTAGTTGATATTGAACTACGAAAAACAACAACAGATAAAGACAATTGTAGAAAATCGCGTTTTGAAATTCAGGAGGCACTAAAATAAAATGTAGCTTTGTGTTTAATTACAAACAAACAAACTAAAATTAAAAAAAATGTTTTTAGTAGCCTTACTTCACCTATTTGTGTAGGATTAAGCTTAATACTTACATTTGTGATAGACTAATTACACAGGCGTGCGATGGTTTTATTGTCTTGAAATTTTCATGTTCTACAGTAATTCCTGTACGTTGAATACGAAAATGATATCATTTTTCTCCATCACGTGCAGATTTTTCACAAAACGAAATACATAAAAGTAAGACCACAATACATAGTTTTGAGATTAAAAAACGTAGATTTCACACAAAAAATCAAGATGAATGATGATGCACATTAGTTTGACATCAGTGTTCTTCCCTTTTCTTAGTTTGTTTGTATTTCTGTTAACAAGTGTAATAATATAAAATGTTCAATGTGGTAAACGAAATAATACTTTGATCTACGTACATTTTTTTCTTCCCGATTTGTAAAAAATCCTTACTTGATAGAAAAAATTTATAATATTTTCGAAATCTGTGTAGCTGAATAATGAAAAATCCATTATTAAAACCAAAACAACTTTTATGAAGTTTAAATTAGCAGACCTGTGTTATTTAGTCAAATCAAAGAAGACCGAATATTATTAATCGTGAGTTGGATTTCAAGAAGTGAAACACGACGAAAGGCTTTTGATGTCTCTTTTTTTTTTTGCTCAATTCTGTGCAATTAAATAACCAGTCAGCATTAAAAAATACTTAAGTGACAAGCATGTAAACAAAATTCAATGTGAAACTTATTCCTTCACTACAGATACAAAATATACTTTATTGCATTCAAGTTGAAAACCTACACTGTTATATTCAAAACATTTTGTTAATTAAAGCTATATATTATGAATTTCAAAGAAAGTATTTTGAGAAAATATAGCTTATAGTTTTTTACACCAGTTAATGGGTCAAAATATATTACCAGTGAAAATTTTTTTAATCGGTTACTACTATAAATTTGTGTGCAATTGTTTTTTTTTTATTCGGATATTCGCGCACAGCTACACAAGAATTATCTGAGCTAGCCATCTGCTAGATTAGAGGGAAGACAACTAGACAGTTACCATCACCTGCTGTCAACTCTTGACTAGCCATCTGCTAGATTAGAGGGAAGACAACTAGACAGTTACCATCACCTGTTGTCAACTCTTGACTAGCCATCTGCTAGATTATAGGGAAGACAACTAGATAGTTACCATCACCTGCTATCAACTCTTGACTAGCCATCTGCTAGATTATAGGGAAGACAACTAGATAGTTACCATCACCTGCTATCAACTCTTGACTAGCCATCTGCTAGATTATAGGGAAGACAATTAGACAGTTACCATCACCTGTTGTCAACTCTTGACTAGTCATCTGCTAGATTAGAGGGAAGACAACTAGACAGTTACCATCACCTGCTGTCAGCTTTTGGGCTACTCTAATAGAATATCGGGATTTGAATGTTACTTAAATAACACACCTACGGCCTCAAAATGCAAAGCGTGATTTTGCAGCAACAAGACGATAACCTTGGACTCTTGGAAATTAGCATAAACTGGCATGCTAATTTCTAAGCCTCACCAGATCCAACTATTATAAAGCATTCTTAAATATATAGAGCTTAATGTTATATATTTTTTCTTTTGCGAAAGAGCACAAAACAAATAAAAACTTTTCGTCCTCCTTAGGTTAGGTCATCATCAGGTTAAGAATGAGATTTGAAAAAGTGGCCGTTATTGATCACGTGTAGTGGAGATGACAGTAATGATAGGTGTAAAATTGCAGGGGGCGTTGTAAATAGTTAACCTATTATATGGTACTTAGCATTAAGGAATTATTAGTACAGATATAAAACTCTTTCTTTGGTGCTTTAATGTGGGTTTAAGTTCTTGTATTAGAAGAGCTTCTTTAATTTTTCGTTTGTTTACTTTAGTTTCTTTACTTAATATGTTAGTGTTTTCTATGGTTATACTGTGGTTATTTGTGATACAATGTTCAAAAACGTGGGAGGGTGAATTTTTATGTTCATTAAATCTGGTTTCCATTTTTCGGCTTGTTTCTTCTATGTAGAAATGATGGCAGTTGTTGCATTATATTTTATATATAACGTTAATATTATGATTGTCAGAGTAGTTTTTACATAGTATAGATTTTAATTTTGTACCTGGTTTTTGAATGAACTTAGGGTTTACTGGAATGTTATATTTGGTCATGAGTTTTTTTCCAAATGGTAGTTATTTTGTCGCTGATATATGGAATGTACGGTATGCAGCAGTGTAGTGTTCTGTTGTTAGTTGTTTCATTGCCTTTTGGATTGTTGACTGGTTGTCCATTGTGTTATTGGTTGTGGTTTCTGTGAATAATTCTTTCGATGTTTTTCGTAGGATATTTATTCACTTTGATAAAGTTTTGTTTTAGTTGATCTGACTTCTTCGTTAAGATGATCAGGTAAGCAAAGGTTTGTGGCTGTGTATATTAGGTTTTCTAATATGTTGGGCTTTTGTTTTGTTTCATGTGCCGAGTTCCAGGGAATGTACAATCCAGTATGAGTGATTTGTCTGTGGATTTTTGTTTTAAACTGTGGATTTGTTCTTCTGATATTGAGGTTTATAAATGCTAGTTGTTTATCTTTTTCGTATTCACTGGTGAACTTAATATTTGGGTGTGTGAAATTAATGTGTTTTAAAAAGCTACGTGCGTATTCTATGGATGTGAATCCGGCAAATGTATCGTCTACATATCTGTACCAGTATAGTGGTGGATGTAAAGCTGAACTGATTGCTTGAGATTCAAACTGCATCATAAAAATGTTGGCTAGAATAGGTGACACCGGATTACCCGTACTTAAACCATTTAATTGTATGTAGTTTTGGTCGTTTAATATAAAGTTAGTTTTAGAGGTGGTAAATTATAAAAGAGTTGGTTGTTGGGGTCTTTGATGTAAAGTTCTAATGCTATGTTACAGGTTTTTGTGGTGGGAACTTCAGTGAAGAGAGAGAGAGACTACGTCGAAATTAGCCATTAAGGTTTTATGGTTTAGTTGATCTAGTACGGTTCTAAAGTTGAAGGCGACTTTGAAAAGGGATCCTGCTGATGTTACACATGCGGAAAATGCCCACTCTATATATTTATCTAGGTTATAGTTAAATGATTCATAGGTCGACATTATGGATCTTAGTAGACAATCGGTTTTGGGTGGTTTGGGAGTTCCATATAGTTGTGGAGTCGGGCTTACGTAAGTAGGAGTAAAGATGCTCAGAAATTATTATGATTCATTGGTCGACATTATGGATCTTAGTGGACAATCGGTTTTGTGTGGTTTGGGAGTTCCATATAGTTGTGGAGTCGGGCTTACGTAAGTAGGAGTAAAGATGCTCAGAAATTATGTTTTCTTTTTTCAATTGTAATAACATTTTGTTTAGTTTATTTTCATGCGTTTTTGTTGAATTTGTGGGTATTGGCTTAAATTTATTTGTATATGATATGATGGTGTTCATTTTTTGATTGTACTCATGGGTATTCAAGATTATGATGGCATTGCCCTTATCTGCTTTTAATATTTTGATGTCGTTGTCTTGTTTCAGATTATTAATACACTGAATATCTCTGTTTGATTGGTTACTTTTTAACTGCCCGGTATGGCCAGGTGGTTAAGGCGCTCGACTCGCAATCTGAGGGTTCGAATTCTCGTCACACCAAACATGCTCGCCCTTTCAGCCGTGGGGGCGTTATTATGTGACGGTCAATCCCACTATTCGTTGGTAAAAGAGTAGCCCAAGAGTTGGCGGTGGGTGGTGATGACTAGTTGCCTTCCCTCTAGTCTTACACTGCTAAATTAGGGACGGCTAGCGCAGATAGCCCTCGTGTAGCTTTGCGCGAAATTGAAAAAAAAACAAACAAACAAACAAACTTTTTAACATTCATTTTTTGAGAAGTTATGTTAGTGGTTTTGTTTGATAATTCTCTGAAAAAGTTGTTTAAAATACTATTTTTGGATGTTTAGAGGAAATGGAATTTTTCTATTTTGTTTGTTTGTTTGTTTGTTTTTTTAATTATGCACAAAGCTACACAAGGGCTATCTGTGCTCTGCCCACCACGGGTATCGAAACCCGGTTTCTAGCGTTGTAAGTCCGCAGACATACCGCTGTGCTACTGGGGGGCTTTTCTATTTTACTTGTAAAGACGATTTGCTCATTATTGATAGAACTGGTATCAGTGTTGTCTTCTTTTTGATGACTGTTTTCTGTAACTTATGGTGTATTCTCGGTCTGCGTTGAATAGACCAATACTCTTCAAGGCATGATTTCATTTCAATGCATGGAATATTTATGGGAGTGACAGCAAAGTTGAATCCTTTTTTCAGAAGATCTATTTTTTCGGTGTTTAATTGTCGATCAGATCTGTTGACTATAAGTTTGGTTGGTGGCTTGTCGTACTGACATCCTTTCTTCTGTTGGAATCTTAGTTGATTAAGTTTTTCGCTATGGCGAGTTTTTTTTTCTTTGTGTTTGTTTGTTTGTTTGTAATTAAGCACAAAGCTACACAATGGGCTATCTGTGCTATGCCCACCACGAGTATCGAAACCCGGATTCTAACGTTGTAAGTCCGCAGACATACCGCTGTACCACTGGTTTTTTTCTTTGTCTTCCTTGTTGTTGATTTGGGTGGTGTAACATTGTATAAGTCCTTACATTTTTGGTTTAATGCAGCAGGCTAGCTCATGATCTAAGTTAATTTTTTGTTTTTGCAGGTCATTCAGATCTTTGTATTTAGAGTTGTAGCCTTTAGTAGTTTTTTTTTTTGTCTGTAAATTATGGATAATACTTGTAAACTTATTCAGATTTTGGGGTAAAAATTACTTTCATAAAATTAGGGATTAACTGTTCGTTGCAGCACTCTCTAATAAAGGAAATGTCATTTCTTGTATTGGTAATTCTATGATTTACGTTCCTAAGTTTTGAAGGGATCCCTCGGCCTTGTGCGTTTAGTGATGGGGTAACATACATACACAGTACACAAAGAAACACTATGGACTTACTTATTTCGAATATTCGCCCCCTAGTGAAATAAATCATGATGAAGAAGAACCCACTTGACGTAAATATATATATAGTAGAGACGGCTGATATGGGTATCGAAAACTTTTATTTGAAAAGCACTAAACAAGAAACAATGTTTCGATCACCTTAGGTCATCATCAGGTTAAGAATGATATTGATCACGTGTCGCGGAGACGACAGTAATGAAACGTTGTTACTTGTTTTTTGCTTTTAAAATAAAAGTTTTCAGTACCCATATCAGCCGTTTCTACTATATATATACATATATATACACACAAAAGTTTTGTTTAACGGCTTTTATTATACTCATAAACATAATATTTTAATCATTTCTCTGATAGACATATTGATATATTTCACGTTAAGCTTCTCAACAAAGAGGAAATGTAAAGAACAGGATAAATATATAATTGATCAAGAGACTGTTGGTACCATGCGTTTACAAACGTTTTCCGTTATGGAGCTAATTCGTTTTTATATTTAATGAATATTTACTAACTTTTACTTATGGATATATATGACCTATTTAGTTTCTATAGTCAAAACGTAAATAAATATTTTGATACAATTTATTCTGTTAATAAACATTAGCAAATACTGAAGTAATTGACATTCAAACTCATTAGTTGGACGTGGAGTTGGATATAACTAATGCTTTAGTTGGTGACAGTATTTTTGATAATCGTTCATATATTTTTCTTCAAAATCAACAGACCTTCATCATTAGCTTTCTGTATAAATATAATAGATTTTTTATTCATTTCCATTCAGTTTTATTCTCACAATTTCAAAACAGCTTCAGGAAAACAGAGACTAACAATAGAGCACTTAATCAGGCTCACTGAAACCGTAGTGGAAAATATAACTATTAACTTCTGCTCAGCGGTTGCATTCCTTGACGGCTGAAAAGCTTTTGATTAAGTCTGGCACAACGGTATAACATAGAAACTAGCAAATATAAAACTCCTTGAATGTTCCTTCGATATATATCTTCGATTTCTTAAACAATAAACTCGTTAAAATTAAAGGCAGTAACACTGATTCATTCTGCCTGTCTGTCAGAATGCCTCAAGACTATTATCAGCTCCCCTCTTTATATTCGCTATCATACAAAAGCCTTCAAGCTTGCGAATGATATCGCAACATGTGCTCCTCCAAAAGTCCTATATAAGCACCCAAATGCCAACAGCAACAACTAAACCGTATACAAAGTTGTTCTAAACAGAGAGTTATACTAAACCCTCACAAAATACAATTCCTTATTTTTCAAAACAAAAAACAAAAAAAAACGAAATAAACAAAACAGGTCCAACTCAATATTTATAACAACGAAATAAAAGTCACATAATCTGTAAAACTCCTAGGAATTAGCTAACAAAAAAAGTTTAAATGATTTCAGTATATCACCAAGAATTCAGCCATTTTCTGACTAAATATCCTTAAAGCCTTAATACTTTACAAACCAAAACAAAAATTAACAATATGCAAAATAATTATATGCCCAACGACAAAACACGGCTGTGTTACGTAGCTCAACAAATATGACCGTAAGTACTTAAAGCTTCAAAAGATACAAAGTAATTTAATTATATTAATCACAAAACTTCTCAGTTACGCACACATTAAATAACTACACAGATCGATCAAGCTTTCATACATAAAAAGACAAATTCTTTACCCAAGGAAAAATAACTATTTAAAAAAAAAATCCAAACTTTCAAACGAAGCAACCTCTTATTTTCACCTTCTAAACAATACTCATCGGGAGTGGTAAAGAATCCTTTCACTTTACGACATGTGTCACCAACAAAATGATAACCGCGCTCCAGGTATATTGACTCTTACAGAAGCGGGAAAATACTCAGTCAGAATTTATATCCTCTAGAAGAGCCTGTAACCCTAAGAGATTATTACAGAGAGGGATACTGCCAAAGAAGGGTACAGCCTGCTGCTTGGAATGTAAGTTACCATCCAATATAAAAATGCAGGTAAATGACCAACTACCGAAGAAAAAGGAATCTTATCCAAGAGCACCAAAACCTTGAGAAAACCACACCATACCCCTCCCCCCCGAAATCTTGAGAAAAGCCTCCACCATGAAAGAGAGAAAGAAGTCCCGAACAGCCTTCAAGAAGATTACACCTCATCTCTCACCTTCTTTTCATCTTTTTCCTTCCCTTCATTCATAATCCACAAAATTCTAACTCCCCTTATTACATTTTCCTTGGCGAATGTATCCTCAGCACCCTTGGGAAAATTCCATATTCCAAAATCCTTTCCTGTACTCTATGTATCACAGCTACACTTTGATATTGTCTAACGTATATAGTGCAGTGTCATCAAACATGATCGCCTTTGAAAAATATTCATACAATCAGATCACAAATATGTGTTCAGATGGAAACTTTAGAATTTCCAAGACGGAGATACTCCTTGTACTTAATGGCATTGGAAAACAAAGAAATATAGGGCAACTTCTGGATCCAGAACCATACAGAAAGAAACCTACAACAAGTCGTACCGAAGCCGTGATAAGCCAATTGCGAATCTTGTAATAAGTGAGTATCCATTAAAAGTCAGTGGCAAAAGGCTTCCACGTGTCCCAGGCAATTATAATTAACATAATCAAGAAGGATCTTTGAGTAGAAACAAAGCCAACAAACTTATGTGTTCATAAAGATAAGGGTTCCAGTCTTATCTCCCTTTCAACCTTTTCATACCTCAAGCAGCTGGAGAATAACGGGTATTTATGTTATTCCATACTAAGAAATACTGTCCTAGACACTGAGCGCAGCGCCTATAGATTTGTGTGCGATCGGAAACGGGCACTGAGAAGCCATAATCCTCGTGCACTAGATTATTGAAAGCATACAAGGAGGAGTGATGTGCTTTGAAGGTGAAAGCCTTACGATGGAGCCTTTTTACAATAGAAAGTATGCTTCAGGGCTATTATAAAGCTGCACATCGTCAGATAAAACATGGCCGCACGTGACTACATGGATTGTAAACGACAGGATAAAGCTCCAAAATCGTTGTAATTTAAAAACTTAACCCTCTGTAATACAGAAAAAAAATAACTAGAGCACAAGTAAAATATAACCCCCTGTGAAGAGGTTTCTGCCAAAATAGTATCCACATGGTGATGAGAATATGTTGTATTACAGATTTTGGATACATTTTGTAAGCTTCATACAGATTAAAGTTAATACTAAAACTAAGAGTAGCTATCAGTGTTAAATTCTACAATATCTCACACCTAAATTATCATTAACTGACCACAGAAAAATACTAGGAAGGGTAATTTGTTTGTAATAAAACGAAAAATAATATATACAAAGCTTGGTTACCACATAAGTTATTCTAGCCACGCAACTGGGGATGTTAAATAAAGCTTATCTACTGAAGTTGGTAAGTGCAAACCTGCTTCAACAACACTGTCAAACCATCTAGTGTAAGACACTTAACATAGGAGGTTTTTAATGTAAGATGCTATATTTGTGTAAGAAGTATCTATATATTGTAAGACCCTCATTTAAACCTGAAACATATTTAATTCAAGATGCTGTATTTTTGTAAGAAGTATCCAATGTAAAACCAATATCTAATCCAATAAATATTTATTAAAATATATTGAATTATCATTAGAAAAAGTTGATAAGAGGTCAACGTGTACAAAATACCTATACAAAACTTACAGTAGGAGAGAGATATCAAGTAAACGAATAAAAATACATAAAATACGACAAATGTAAGACTTTGAGATCTCATAAAAAGCAGGTATAAGATTTTCAATTGTTATAAGAAACACAGAACAAAAGACATGAACTTTAAGAAACACAAAGGAACTCATTGTACATACATGTTTAATGTAAGACCTTCAAGCAACATTAAGAACATGTAATATAAGATTTAATCTTTAAAAATCTCCTGTTTTCTATATTCAAGCGCACGTGCGAGGCAGCTACTTTAATACCTTGAACTAACTTTAGTAAGTCTAGTACTAAAATTAGAATTGTCTTTAGAATCATCTAATGCAATATTTGGAACTTGTCCTAGAAATATCTAATGCAGACCTCCAAGTTACTCTAGAAATATCGGATGCCAGACCTTGAAATTACTTTAGAAATATCTAATGTCAAATTTTGAAGTTAACTTTTGAAATATCTAATGCCAGACCTTGAAGTTACTCTAGGAATATGTAATGTCAGGCCTTGAAGTTACTCAAGGAATATCTAATGTGAGACCTTGAAGTCACTTTTGGAATACCTCATGTCAAACCTTGAAGTTACTCTAGGAATATTTATGTCGGATCTTGAAGTTGCTGTAGAAATATTAGGTCGTCAAGAAATTAATATAGCTTTTTTCAGATGAAAAAACCCGAACAACTTATATATCAAAACAAAACATAGATTAAATGAAA
>NW_013665682.1:442333-443798 GCF_000517525.1 Limulus polyphemus
AGAACTTCCCATCCCAACTCCATAATATTTTGTTGCGTCAAACGTGCCACATGTGGACATGCATTGTCGTGGAGAAGAAGAACACCTTTCCAATTGACGAGTGAAGGGCGTTTCTGATGAAGGGCTTGATTTAAACGTTCCAGTTGCTGACTATAGATCTCTGCTTTGACAATTCATTGTGGATTGGGGAGTTCGAAATGAATTACTCCTTTGATGTCCCAACAGATGCAATGCATCACTTTCTGCAGATGGAGTCCAGGTTTAGGGTCAGAAGTGGTTTTTGTCTAGGACTGAGCCATTGATTTTGGCGTTTAATATTCGCATAGTGAATCAATTTTTCATCACCGGTGACAATTCTGTCCAAAAATGATTCACATGCATTACGCGGCAGAAGAGATGATCATCATAGAGTTCGTGAAGCACCCAAACACCTTCTTTATGGAGTTTTCCCATATTCTTTAGATGTTTACGTATTTTTTCATGAGAGACGTCCAATATCAGAGCCAATTCACGAGTGTGTTGCCTTGGGTTAGACTCATCAAGCTTCTTCAGAGCATCATTATCAATTTCAACATGTCAGTCCCTGCCACCACAGTTTTTAAGGCTAAAGTCACCTGAACGAAATTTGTTGAACCATCGTTAACACTTACGAACGTTCAAAACATTTTCGTAAACTTCTTTGATATTCTTTGTGACTACAGAGGCGTTGTTTCCTTTCTTGTATTCAAACAGCATTACATGCGGAATGTGTATCTCGTCGTGTGTCATCACTATAAGGTAGGGATCACCAAACTACGGCCCGCGTGTTCAGTTCATCCGGCCCGCTGCTGCACTGTGCCACAAATGAGCTAAAATATAATTATTTATATGGAAATATCATAGATTGTAAATAAGCTTACTATGTAGAAAAAAATTAAAATAAGTGTAAGTAAAAATGCCCAAATTTGTCCAATCTGATTTTTGCATCTGACAGTAATATAAGTTTTAGGAAAATCAGTGAAATACAAAATTCGGCGACTTTGGATATCAGAGTGCTTTCTGTGAAAGTACCTGCAATGAGAGTTCATTCCTGCAGTCGCCTCTGCGCGCATTGTTGTAAGATGATACAATGCTTACAGGCAGTTGATACAAGTAGTGTGACGAGTGTGCGCGTGGTTACACAGCTTTGTGATAGAGAAGAGGTGTGCGTGTATTGTGTGTGCTTCTACGTATATTTGTGTGTTGTACATATGTGTTTATATATTTATATTTAAATCTGGAACACTGGTTCAATACACGGATTAAACCAGAACAGGCGACTTTTTGCGACTTTGGATATCAGAGCACTTTTTGTATAAGTACCTGCAATGAAGTTTCCACGAAAAACGATTGCGAGCCTGCTGCAGCGATCGTGTTTTAACTTGCATTGCCGTGTTTAAACCGGTTTGAAGAGTGCTGTATATAAAAGGGACTGACTTCAGTGAAT
>NW_013665682.1:444434-445536 GCF_000517525.1 Limulus polyphemus
GGGAAGTTGCGTTCTGAGAAATTTGAGTTCATGAAACGTACTTTGGAATCTCAAAGGAATCTCTTCACGAGAATATTTGCTGAAAATGAATCTGTCACTCGTACAAATTACAAAATAGTGCATAAGATGGTAGAGCGAGGAAAACCGTTTACTGACGGCAACTTCATCAAAGAGTGTATGATGGAAGCAGCAAATGTCTTGTGTCCTGAGAAAGCCGATTTGTTTGGAAGTATCAGCCTTTCAGCAAGTTCAGTTGTGCGGAGAACAGAAGAACTTGGAGAGAACATGGTGTTACAGATACGCGAGAAAGCTAGGAACTTCTTGTGATATTCTCTGGCGCTGGATGAATCTACTGATCTCTCGTGTACGTCACAACTTCTCGTGTTCATTCGTGGTGTTAATTTGGACTTTCAGATCACAGAAAAGTTGGCATCCGTTTGCAGCATGCACGGAACAGCAACTGGAGAAGAAATTTTCATGGAAGTGCAGAAAACTTTGCAAAGCTATAACCTTCAGTGGAATCAGCTTCAATGTGTTACAGTTGATGGAGCAAAAAAACATGGCTGGAGTGAGGAAGGGTCTGGTGGGGCAGATACGAACTAAGTTGGAAGATCTTCAACTCCCGGGCGCTCTGTTTATACACTGCATTATACATCAGCAAGCACTCTGTGGGAAAGACTTAAATATTTCTTGCGTACTGAAACCAGTCGTTTCTGCGGTGAACTTCATTCAGGGTCATGCACTTAATCACCACCAGTTCCAGGTTTCTCTTGAAGAAATTGATTCTGAATTCTGTGACTTGCCTTATCACACAGCAGTGAGATGGCTCAGCTGCAGTAAAGTCCTGTTTCGTTTTTATAAGCTCCAAAGAGAAATAGGTATTTTTCTCACCGAAAAGGAAAGAGCTGATCCACTTCTGTCAGATCCTACCTGGCTGTCAAAGTTGTCATTTTTGGTTGACATCACATCCCACATGAATGAATTGAACTTGAAACTTCAGAGAAAGGATAACCTTATTTCTACAGAATCATCATAGGATTTCGGAGAAAGCTATCATTGTTTGAAGCACAACTGGAAGGAGGAAACTTCTATCATTTTCAGT
>NW_013665682.1:446218-449971 GCF_000517525.1 Limulus polyphemus
TTAACTATTATACGTGATGTACGTTTTTGGGGGGTTGTTAATGAAAGTGTTCCAAAATGCGACATTAATTTCTTGACGACCTAATATTTAATGTGAGATTCTGAACTTATTATAGAGACGTGTACTATATTACCTTTAATCAATATAGGAACGTTTTGTTTACGATCTTGAAAACACTTTAAGAATACTTAATGGAGGAGTTTGAACTCATTTTAGAACCTCTTATTCAAGACCTTTAATCATCTTTTGGAAGATCTACAACCAGTTTTACTGATTGTATGTATATGTTTTCTTTTCTTTTTCACAGACTCAAAACCACACAGTTTTATTGATACTTAAATTAATCCCTGAATGTAGCTTCAACAGCATACAATGTATTGAATTAAAACTTGTGAAGAGGTAACATGCGATTGTGAATTGTTGGTAAATCACCTTATACAGGGTCATTGAGAAATTTGAACGTGAGATCATGGGCCCATTTTAGAAATATCTAATGTAGGACTATAAATTCACGTGAGAAACTTTGAATATCCGACCTTAAAGTAATTTTAAGAAGATATAAAGTAAGATTTTAACTCACATGGCAAAAATCGTATTTAATGTCTTAACTCACGAGACTGATGTCTAATTAAAAACCTTAATTGCATTTACGATATAAATATCTTATTATTAAGACCCTAGATTTACTTTACAGTATTATGACGTAAGTGGCCTGGCATAGCCAGGTGGTTAGGGCGCTCGATTCGTAATTTGAGGGTCGCGGGTTCGAATCCCCGTCACACCAAACATGCTCGCCCTTTCAGTCGTGGGGACGTTATAATGTGACGGCCAATCTTACTATTTGTTAGTAAAAGATTAGCCCAAGAGTTGGCGGTGGGTGGTGATGACTAGCTGCCTTCCCTCTAGTCTTATACTAAATTAGGGACGACTAGCGCAGATAGCCCTCGCGTAGCTTTGCGTGAAATTCAAAACAAACAAACAATTATGACGTAAGATCTTGAAGTTAGCTTAGGAGCATAACAAAAATTTTAATTCGTTAACAATTAACTAATGCTAGATCTTAAATCCACATTCATATATTTAGTGTTAATTGTTACTTTTAACATAAGTTGTTGAACATTGTAAATGAAAACAATGAACAAATGTTGTTTTTTTCGTTTTTGTTTCCATCTGCACATAGTTGTCCCTAATTTTGAATGATAGACTAGACGGAAAATAGCTAGCTTGTTAAGAAGCCACACTGCCAACTATTGGGCTAATTTCATCTGACCGAATAGTGGGATCTGATCGTTAGTCTTATAACGTATCCACGGTCCAAAGTACAAAACTCATTTTCGCGACAACAGGACGCGAACCTAGAATCCTCGGATTCACACTCCGGATTCGCTAAACATTGTGCAACGTCCTGCCCAAATACCTCGCGTTAGGAGAGCGACACTTCTATGGACTAACAACGCTAAATCCGGGGTCCGATTCAAATGGTGGACACAGCCCAATGCGACTGTGCCCTAAAACAAGCAAAAACATAATCTTCAATATACGAAAGACGATCTTAGTAACATTATAACTTAATCATCACCACAAGGTACAGAAGTAAAATATATACAATGTCTCGACCACTATTATGTCTGTAGTAACCCAACCGGCCTGATGAACCCTGATATTACGCGAAAGGCCTCGTCGGCACTGGAGTTAGCAGATATAAGGTGGTTGATATGTTATTACTTTATTCTATACTTTCACTAATAAATCGTTTTTAAATGTACCAAGTTAATGTTTAGTATAGCACTAAATTTAAAATATAAAGAAAGACAAAGAAACTCAACCTTGATTAAATGACATAGACATATGAAGGCAAAGAAAAATTTTAACGAAAAATATCTAACGTAACTTTGGCAATAATATATTTATTACTGCAAAACAAAAACGTGTAAAACATCGACACATATATAATAAAAGATATAATATAGTGAATACATTTACGACACGTTGAATATTTCGTACAGAATGTTAAATTATTAGACATTTTAACACAACTACATTTTATCGTTTTCCTTTTAAAATAGTTTAATAACTGAAATGAAAATCCATTACCGAGATTATTGTTAGAATTTTCGCCGTTCGTGCAGACAGAACGAAAATAAGGCAATCGTGTTTTTTTATCCTTCTTAATGAAGTTCAGTCATATAGAAAATAGGTATTCTATAGTTATTGTATTAACTGAAGTGGACGATATTTTCACTTAGTTACGAGGTTTTTTGAAGTTGGATATCATTCTGGCTTTTAAATAGTGAAACTTTTCTAGACTGTGTTGATTTGATTCAAATTTCTGAGATAATTACACCTACTTATATTGCCATATATATCATATAAATATTTTTTAATAACGTTTCTTTCTCTTTTACCATAACTACAGTTTCTGAGAGACTATAGTAATATATTGCAGTTTTTACCTGCTTTATATTTGCACGTCAAAACTTCTATATTTTTTTTCCACTCCGTGCTGTTAATGTTGCTTATTCTTTTCTTTTTGTTGTCTAGTTGCCCTGGAAACGAATATTTTTGTTGTGGAGACCAATGTTGTAACGTTCCTCCAACAAAGGTGGCGCCACTCTATTCTGCCTGGTACTTCTGGTAAGCATTCGCGTTTTTGTGAGTAACGTGCGAACATTTTTTTTTTCAGGTCTAAAAATAAAGGTGGCTCACACGTAACTCATTGAATCGAATCTTCTCTTCATAATGTTTTTATTCATCTTTTTAAATAAAAATGATAATAATTTAATGTCTAAACTAAAGTGTGAAATATTATGCCTTGTTGAGAAAACTTTCTGATTAACTAATAATTAAAACTATCATAAATAACTTATTTTTGAAAGTTACCGTTGAATAAAAAGATGACTCTCCAGTAATCAGTGTTAATTTCTGACCTGTAGGGTTGCTATATTCATTGTTGGTTGTTTAACCGTTTCTATGGCCATTGCGTGTATTTTATGTTGTAAGAAGAACCGAAAAGACGTTCTGATTCGACTTGCACAGTCAGTACCTAATGCAGTACTTCGAACAGGTAAGCAAGAACTTCTTACGAACAACGTTTATAGAATGTTTAAACATTTATTTAATCAAACTGTTGTTTTATAGTTAGCTGACAACGCGAGATTTACACGACTGATGTGTAATTTATTAGGTTTAAACATTTATTTAATCAAACTGTTGTTTATAGTTAGCTGACAACGCGAGATTTACACGACTGATGTGTAATTTATTAGGTTTAAACATTTATTTAATCAAACTGTTGATTTATAGTTAGCTAACAACGCGAGATTTACACGACTGATGTTGCACTTCTTCCTTAGAAAAAGTAAATTGTATGATATCGACTCCAGAACAAATGATTCAGTATTAGGCTGTCCATTCAAACAGCTGACTTTTGCAACAACTAATTCGAACTTTAAAGTACGATTTTCACATAACCCTTCCAGACCTAGCTTAATGCTGCACTGAAAAAAAAGTATATCAGATTATTTACAAACTAATTTTTTATGCTTATGCATACAATTAGGTTCGTGTGAGAACTAAGAAAATATATCGTTTGTAAATCTATAAGTTAAAATTACGCTTTTCCATTTTCCAATAGTACTTTCTGAACAGATGATTTAAATGTAGGCCCGACATGGCCAGGTGGATAAGGCGCTCGACTCACAATCTGAGGGTCGCGGGTTCGAATCCGCATCCCACCAAACATACGCGACCTTT
>NW_013665682.1:450129-451542 GCF_000517525.1 Limulus polyphemus
GTTAGGGACGGCTAGCGCAGATACGCCCTCGTGTAGTCTTTGCGCGAAATTCCAAAACAAACTGGTTCTCTTTTTTTTTTTTGTTAGAAGTACATTGGGAATTCTATAAAAAAAAAACTTTAACCACTTAACTGTTAAATATTTTTGTTTGCAAATGAACATAAGTTTGAACTCATTTTAGAAAAGGTTTTCAGAACTTGAATTCTGACTGATCGGTGACACTTTAAAAGACGATTTTCTTCCGGCGACAAGTCCAAAATTGAGGACTGTTCCCAAAAATTGATATGACTTGGTCACACCTATTCAAAATTTCTCTTCATTTAGTTTGCTGTATATATCATCAAAGCTAATAACAAAAAATAAGTATTTTAAGCTAAAGTGTGTAAGTAAACAGAAAAGTAGACCCAATTTTTATGTTTTCAAGCATTAAATTAAGTAGGACCTTACTGAGTTTTCCGATTAAGATCACATATAAAAAGTATTTCTAGTTAGAAGTATTCAAGATGTAACAGCTGTTAGCCACGGCGATCCGTGTGACTGTAGAAGTACTCCGTTAGTTATGTATTCCTGGTCAACGATCACTGTGATTGTAGCACTACATCGTTAGATCTGCAATCCTAGGCCACGATCAGTGTGACTGCGGCACTACACCAATAAATTTGTAATCCTGGACAGCGATCCGTGTGACTATAGCTCTACAACGTTAGATCTATAATCCAGGACCTAGATTCGTGTGACTGTAGCACTACATCGTTAAATATGTATTCTTGGGCCACGATCCATGTGACTCTATCACTACACAATTAGATCATAAGAAAATGTATGAAATGGTTTAGAACTCTTCTTTTGTGTGAAAAGCAAAAACACTACCTAGTCAGAGTTCCTTTTTGGTATATAAAAAGATAATGAAAAATATATTTCTGCTTTTCTGTCCGAAATAAACGAGCAGCAGAAAGCTATCTTGCTTTATCATATTATATCTTAAAGGATTATATTTCATCTTAAATTATTTTATTTTAAAAGAATAGCATTTTACTTCGCGTTTTTAAAAATTATTTCAAATATATAAAAGGTTACTTTGAACACTAATAGCCCTACGACTATCTATATTATTAATGTAATGTTATAAAGTTTGTATAATATTTAAAAACATATTTTGTATGTTTTTTGTTGTTGTTTTTTGTCAGATAGGGGAAAGAGTTTTAATACCTAAAACTTAAAAGCAGACATAAGTTAGACCTTTGTTTTACTTTGTGTTGCCCGGCATGGCGCTCGACTCGCAATCTGCAGGTCGCGGGTTCGAATCCCCGTCACACCAAACATACTCGCCCTTTCAGCCGTGGGGGCGTTATAATGTGACGGTCAATCCCACTATTCGTTTGGTAAAAGAGTAGCCCAAGAGTTGGCGGTGGG
>NW_013665682.1:451856-463824 GCF_000517525.1 Limulus polyphemus
TATATATATATATATACTGCAATATAGTAAACAAAAATTACTTATTAATAAATTGCTTGTTTGTTTGTAATTAAGCACAGAGCTACACAATGGGCTATCTGTACTCTGCTCACCACGAGTATCGAAACCCGGATTCTAGCGTTGTAGGTCCGCAGACATACAGCTGTACCACTGGGGGGGGGCTATTAATAAATAGTAACCCATGTTTTGTTACCACTTTAGTGTTAAGATTTACATGTTATGTTGAAATATTAAAAATAAATATCGTTATTTTAAATAGATTATAATAGATAATACAAGGATATGTTATGAATCTGAGTGAATGAACTGTTTCGTTGTCATTAATGAAAATTTCATTTAATTTAACATAAAAGTTTTAGTAAAAAAAAATTAGAGCTAGTTTTATCAGCAAATATTTACTAAGAGAAATATTGATATAAGAAAAAATGCAATACAAAGAATCCAACATTTCTTGTTACTTGTTTGTATTTTGGTCAGAATAAACTCGGATTAGAATTTGTTTGTCAATTATTCACTTATTCATTATTTTATATTTTAGTATAGGTTCCGGAAAAACTGGTTCTTTAGAGAACTTGACATGATAAACTGAATTAAACAAATTTAGATTAAAGATCTATAACATTTAAATCTTATTATGAATTACTTTAAGCCTAATGTTTTTTGACTGTCTTAAATACTTGCTGAAGTGATGTTGTTGATACAGACATGCATGCTTGAAAAGCGAACTTTAACTTCATTTTAGATTTAGTTGGATTTTTTAAATGATTTTTTCTCGAGCCAGCACGAAGGCTTATTTTGTTATACTCAGCTAAATGTCTATTGTTTCTTCAGCCCAGGATTCTCATGGTATAATCCAACCAGATGTTACATTTTATCAGCGACCACCAATCAAAGAAGAATGCGCTACTGTATCTACAACCCGTAGCGCCCCCTTACGGTTAACAACACCAATACGACCACTGACGCCAGCCTATCAACCATCTCAACCGATTACCATAACAACAGTTCGTGCAGCTACGTCTTGTACTGACCTCACTTTACCACCCGGCTACGTAATGTCACGTGATTCACATAAGTGCCATTAATTTTTTCTACCTAAGTTCACCGAATCATCCATTGAAACAATTCATATTAATTCTCGAAACCCTTCTCTTATTGGACTGCGTGTGTTAATTCTGAGAGTAAACACGATCTCAGAACACTCAGTTTTCTTACTGTACTATATTCTTTCTATGACAGAGCACATGATCTTGTGAGAGTATTTGTAACGGGAGGCAAAGATGGAATTACGAAAACATCAAAATATTCCGTCGCTCAGACATTTTATCTGAAATAAACGAGAAACGGATTCTTATCACAGATCGATCTTTTTATACTCTCCGAGTGGCATTAATTTGAAGTAAATAAAGTGAAGTAACTTTTAAGCTATGCTTAATTTCTAACGAATACGTACCGTATCCCAATTAATGGATGTGTGTGTTGAATAATAAAAAAAGTAAACTTCATTGAGGCTATTATTCGGGATGAGGTTGAAACGGATTAATATCGATCAGTATCAATTTGCAATACAACCGAGGCAATCTTAGGCTTAATTATAACATTTCCGCCTTTATACTAAAACAAAGTTGAGCGAGTGAAAGACACAGATGTCTAAATCGTATATTTTGGACGTGTACTTTTGTTGAAAAATAACATAATTTTATTAATTCAGTCATAGGCAGGTTTTTCTGTTGTAACTACTAAAACATACAGCTGTAAAAATGATTTTTTTTTACTGCTAAGCAATATCATGGCAACTGATGTATTGTAGAATTTATAAATATAAGAATAAAAATATCATACACATACATACACATAAAGAAAATAATTGAAGTCTATGTTTTGAGTTGCGTATTACGAAGGGAATAGCAACAAAAATACTTTATTTGAAATTCGTGTCTGTGTTTTGCAAAGCCTTGTAATTAGTCAATCTAGGTTTCAAGAATATTTTGATTATTTTTTATCGCAATAAGAAAGGACGAATCCGAATTCAGTGAATGATAAAAAGTTATAGTAAATTCCGACTGATTTTCTTTTTGTGTATGGATGTGTTAATTGTAGGTCTTTCCTAAGTGCCTTATTAACTATTGGCTTATGAATATTCTATTACATTTGAAAATTTTAGTATTTCGAATGCAAGTGAACTAAATAATGTACAAACTTTTTCATTATTGTTATTTATATTTCATTATTTTTATCATTACGAAGTGAAGAGACACGAAAAATAGTTCCGAAAATTGGCTTCACTAACTTATAAATCGCTTCTTAGTTCTGATCTAAAACAGCTCACGATTGATCAAAGTTAATAATAATTACTGCAATTTTCTAATCATTTCCTGGTCAAAATTACTGTTAATGTTTAATTAATTGATATTGTTAATGATGCTTTGAGAAAATACTTAACTTGGAATTTTTTTAAATAAATTGACGTATGAGCTGAACACCTAGTAGACTTATAATATTTCAAATTTAAGAGAAAGTATAATAGGATATTTACGCAAATGTATCAAAAAGTGATTATAATTACATATACATAATGATTACACAAATGTTCAATTTTGATGAACAGCTTTTTAAGGAGATAATGAGAAATACTAATACTACTGTGTTTTGGAATTAATCCACATATTTGTTTATGGAGAAATTTGGAATACATAACATGCCATCTAACAATAAGAATATACTTTAGAAACATTGTTTTAAACATTTGTCTGTATATAATAATCTGTTTAACTTTTAGTTAAGGTGGACTAGAAATAAATTCAAAAAAAATTTTGGAATGACAAGTCAGTTTCTTCATCTTAATACTATAAAAAAATCATAAATTTAATAAATTGTATTTGAGAATTTAAGAAAATAATGTATTTTTGCCGATGTAAAAGTATGATAAAAATACAGGCCTTTTTTGGAAATCCCTGTTCCTTATTAACCCTTTCGAGACCAGGCATGTTGTAAAAGTGGACGAAATATTAAATATTTTTTACATTTATTTATTGAAGTCCTTACAAACCACATACTATTAGGTTCTGAGTGAACACCTTTAAGTACATCCATGTTGTCCCTGGGAATAAAAATAGAGGGAGTACCCGCTAAAACGGTGCAATTTTAAATATAAACGTTTCACTCCCGAAAAAGAAGCATAATTTATTTCATTTACTCTTTAAGGCTTTATCTGTAATAACAAATAAAATTATGTATGTTTCTGTAGATTCAAAACACTGAAAAAAATACAAAAAAGGGGGGATAAACATTCAGTTTGTTTCGTTGTTCTAGAATTTCCACTCAAAGCTACATAAGGGCTATCTATACATAGCCATCCCCAATTTCGAAACTATTGAGTGAAGGTGACTATGTAGTTAATGAAACCCATCGCCAACTCTTTAAAATATTTATTTTCAATTTGCGTTAGTAATTTCAAACCAAAGTTCTCAACTTCGAGCCTATGCAAGTTTGTTGAAGCAAATTATGGAGTAACACAGCTAACGTGTTAAAGAAGAAAAAAACATTTTCGTACACTTTTAGTAAAAGGAATTCTTTTTAATAAATAACAATATACAGAATCTACTCTAATTGTTGCCTTAAACGTCATAAACATTTTATACAATTATATACAAAAGTACATTTTAACTTAGTGGTAATTTATGATCTATTTTCAATTATTATGCTTTCAAACCATATTTTTTGTGAAACTACAGCAATGCATCTGGGCCTTTAAATAATATATTTTCTTATTTGCCATAAAAAGAAAATTTTCTTGAAGTTTCTATATTCATTTAACAGATATATATTCGCAGTTTCTCAACTCTCATGGTTATTTATATAGTAATTAACATTATAAATTAAAAATACAGAAATGAATTAATCAAATTTTAATGCAAGCTCAGAGTACAAACTTGTTTGTCCATAAAACACCCTTCTAGTATGGAGCTGGAGTTTAACAGCTGAAATTGCAAAAAGATAAAAAATAATATTAACGCGCATCTGCATAACAATATAGCAGTTTGTAAGGTATAATACTGATCATTTGCTTCATACCTTAATTATAAACATCTAATTTCGATATTTATACAAAAAAAAAGACACATGGAGCATTTTTCATTATTGTTATTAATTTTCTACGAAAATGTAGAAAAAAGTAATATTTTGTAAGCCAAAATATACAACTGTTTTTAATGTTTATGGACATCATCGCTCTATTTCTTAACTATAAAATTTGTTTAGAAATTAAATTTTAAATGAAATGTTTTTTATTATCTCAAACTTATTAAGAGCTTAATCACATATTCTATAACTGAAACAAATGGCTGACAGAACTAAATTGTGGAAAATTCCCAAGAAAAATTCCATATATGGTACATAGTCAGATCCTTGAGAGATAATTGGATAGTTATAAAACAGACCAGTAAATATTATTAACTGAGTTTCGCTTTTGGGATTATTATTTCCATCTTACAAAAATTAACAAGTGAAACTTGAAAAAATTACATTTGTGGTTTCAAACTTTCATCAAAGCAGACGTATGTTATATATCAATCTAGCTTTCCTTATTTCCTAGAATCGGTGTATTAAAAATAAAGGGATTACATGTTAACTTCGCATATCACTTAGAAACGGTAGTTTTCCGTGATACTCAAGTATATGCCTTTACATACCTAATATTGTTTCCATAAATCAGAATTCTTCTAAAGTGTTAACGATAACTTATAAGCGAGCCGACCACGATTAAACTTTAAATAAATACAAAACCTATACCAATCAAGCTCGTTTCCATCGAGAAAAATACCCAACTTTTGTTGTATTAAATATTTTATTAGGAAACAAATTGTTTTTATCATGATTATATAAAGTCTGCCGTTTTCGAATGTACCAATCTCTCATCTAAACAGCTAAGTCAGTAGAAAGGAATGTTACTAAATGGAACGTGGATAATTTTAGATAGGGGATTTTGCTAGGCGTAACGTTTGTTCCTAAAAGCTGTCAGATTTTCCAAATAGATCGAAGTCCTCGTCGTATCTTCACCGTTTAGTTTTACAGAATTAAGTAACAAAACCTAAACCATATCTTTACAACTTATTATCTGTTTAATCTATAATATTAAATTAAACGGCTAAAACCCCAAACTTTTCACTCCTATAAACATTATGCATATTATGAATACACAATCAATACTTATTGAAATTACAATTTTCATAATTAAGCAGTTTTGAAAAAAAATCGTTAAGATGCTATAGCAAACTATTTAGGTAATAGACTACATATAAATATGTATAAAGACTAAACTTGGATACAGTGAAAGAATATATTATAAAAACTATTCAGGTAATAGAATACATATATATATGTATAAAGACTAAACTTGGATACAGTGAAAGAATATATTAGAAAAACTATTCAGGTAATAGACTACATATATATGTATAAAGACTAAACTTGGATTCAGTGAAAGAATATATTAGAAAAACTATTCAGGTAATAGACTACATATATATATGTATAAAGACTAAACTTGGATACAGTGAAAGAATATATTAGAAAAACTATTCAGGTAATAGACTACATATATATATGTATAAAGACTAAACTTGGATACAGTGAAAGAATATATTAGAAAAACTGTTCTTCATTCGAAACTTATATTTTAAGAAAATAGATTATTTTCGTTTAAGTAGTTAGAAACCTTAAATAACAGCTGAAACTTACGTTAAATATATTACTTAGAATATTGGCGAATACTTCCAAGATGCAAACAACAAGAATATCAAGATGCAAACAGCAAGAATATAAAGTCTCAGCCACGCAAATGCAACCAACTCACCAGAAAGAATATGAACACACGTAAAAACTGAGTCTTAAATCACCACTGTATTTGTTTAACAAATTCCTATTTTCCTGCACTGTATGCTCGTTTTGGTAAAATAGCAGTTTAACGGCCTATATTCCAATTTCTTATTTTAAATCGAGAACAAAAATCATCACTCAAACAAAAGTTATATTCAGAGTGTTACAAAAATTTCACAGAAGGTGAACAAAAACACTTATTTTATATATATTTATAAAAAATTTACAGTTTTTTTTTTTTTACATCAAAGACAAAAATCACTAGTCAACGTGATTTTCGTGGGCGCTAGAGGTTTGTCTGCCATTTGAAAATGAAGGGTTTAATGTACTGTAAATTTTAGCCAATCAAATCTTAGTTCCGTTGGCTTTCTAACCTATGAAATTAAAGTTAAGTTACTTTTTAACCAATCGCATGTAGCAAAAAAATCAAGGTAAAATTGTAATTTTATGGCCGAAAATCCAATATGGAATATAAGCCGCTAAACTGCAATTATATCCCCGTTTTTAGGGAAATTATTGTAAACTAAAATTATAAAAAAATTTAAAAACTTATGAGAAATTTATCAACAAAACTTATTAATATTTTAAATTAATTTTGTAATAGTGAACTTTGTAAGGCAGAAGAAAACTTATTACATTTTTTCTCATTCAAAAAACACTGGGATAATTAACGATTTTAATATGAAAATAGTTTTCTCTAACAGATCGTAGAAAAATATCAAATATTGACTATTTCTGTCTAAATCTCATTAAGCTAGCACTTTGAATTTCTTAGCTAAACATTATGGAATTTGTTGTGCCCTACTTTTTCCTCTATATTACAATTTAGGAATATTATACGTGGCAAAAACCTTCTTCTACTCATATTCAAACTTGCCACTGGTACGAGTGACGAGCTTTTGTAGAAGAGCCAATGGCATCAATGTACAAACATAAGCCTATTTATTATGGTATCATACATTGAATTACAAGAAATTGAAACTACACAATAGTTGTAGGATTAGGCTTAAATAATCTCCAATTCAACCATGAAATGGAAGTATAGTTATTTAAATGCTTGTCAAAAACAAAGTTTTTTTCACTGTGGTGAGTATAGCAATTATCATGCGATAAAATAAAATTCATGTTTCTGTACATTTCACCTCTACTACCATTCTTGTCAATTTTCTGGTTGTGTTTTTCAAGGTTTTCTCTGTATCCATAATCCCCTAATAAGAGGCACGCTTTAAAATGTCTCTGCTGCCTAAGTTCTAGGAGTTGTTGCTGCCGTCTAGAGTCTTTCCTGAGCATTCGCACTGCCAGCAGTATCAGTATGACCAGAATACAACTCCCCGCTATAGGTACAGCTATCACAGCAGCCCGAAACCAGAGACCACCTTCTAGCGACCCCTCTCGTACATTGTCCGACTTAATGAAATATTCATCATCGTAGTCATAAATACCTAAAAAAAAAAAAAATTATAATAATACAACTGTTACCTCATAAATTGATAATTTTTTCTTGTGAACAATGCTGCATGTTACACAACCAAAACACATTTTCAGACATAATTTTTATTTGGCGTTGTATCTTTCTTGAAAATGAACACAAAAGGTTGGCCTAACATATTGCATTAAACAATACTACTATGGTAAAAACAAAACAAACAAAAAAAGTCTCTTCTTACAATATAAAAAAACAATTTGTAGATAAAATATTTTAATACCCAGTGATATTTAAGGATATCGTTACAAAATGATTAAAATTATTTTGTTAAAAGTTAATTTGATATCAAAACCACTTAGCACGACCATATATCTACCTTCAGGAAAACTGTGGTTAGCTCTTGTATGAACTTGAATATTAATATCCACACTGTTTCCATAGTTACACATGTCTTCTTCACAACAAAACACTTTGAATGGTGTCCTGGAAGAAAGTCTAAGTGAACGACCCTTAACCCGACACAGTGCCTTTTTCTGGTCATTCAAATATTCTAGACAGCCATGACGCGACCGAAAAAGGTCGTTACCGTAGCCGCCATTCTCATTATCTGAGAAACACAAATTGTGAGATGACTTGCACATGTAGCCTGTATTGACGCAAGATGGGAGATTGCAGTAACATCGGATTTCGGCTACAAAAAGAAATATATATATACAAGTCAATGTAATAAACATTTCGAAATATAATTTTTACTACATGTAAATATTCCACTTCAGAAATAATGAAAGCATATGTTTTACGAAAATAATTAATGCTTTAGTAAAGGGTACGTTTGTTTACACATAATTCTATATTCCTATAAACTGCATTAAAATTTAATTAGAAAGGTTTAATAAACAAATCCTATGTTAAGCTAAAACGATTAACTGTATTAAGAGTTTGTTTCTTTGTTCGTTTGAGGTTATGCACAAAGCTACACAATTGGCTATCTGTGCTCAGCCCACCACGGGTATCGAAGCCCGGTTTCTAGCGTTGTAATTCCGCAGACATACTGCTGTGCCACTGGGGGGCATAATTGGAAGTTAAAACCAAAAACTGAGGGACATGGAATATTAGTAACAAATGTTTACTTGTGATATAAACGATGAAACAAGAGCTTAATTATCATGTCGTTGTCTACTACAGTGACAAAAAGCAACTACAAATGGCAGATGAAATTGATTTCAGAAAAAGCTATTCTTTTTCTCAAGTATTTTCACAAATGTTTTCTACGAGTTAAGACGTTTATAAATTATGCACTGAAAAAAAAAAACACAAACTAAAAACGTCATTATTTTGCAATAATTGTGTAAATCTTTTGGAATATTAAATAGGTTTCATACGTCTATAGGTCACAGTCGTCAGAAATCTTGAATTTGTGGGATTACAGCAAAGTACGAAAATTCAAACAATTATGAAATCTACAGAAGCTCAAACTAATAGAATATTTTGTTTAAAAGAAGGAATTTTGTTTGGGTCGTCAGACAGCACTAACTATCATACTGAGTTGTGCGTGCATAATGAAAGAAAACTGGACAACAACAAAATCTATTAACTATCGGACATGTGTCAAATCCTGTAGGGGTTGGAGTTGGGGGAGGGGGTAATAAAAACAAACATTTCAATAAATGAACACCGAAATGTAAAAGGTGTTATATGAAACCTTAATTGTGTGTTTGTTTGTAGTTCAGTACAAAGCTACACAATGAGCTGTCTGTGCTGAGGCAATCACGGGTATCGAAACCCGGTTTTTATCATTATAACTCCACAGACCTGCCGCTATGAAACTGGGGGCGAAACCTTAATTGTGCATTCAGTGGCTTCTGAAATTTATATATATATACACAATAGAACTCAACAGTGTGGAAAGTCATTTTCCTGGCATAGAATGTAATATTTAAAAGTCCCACATGCATGTCAGGCAACTTGTAACTGAGTTACTTTTGTACTTCTCTTTAGTGGCCAGGTGGTTAGGGCGCTCGACCCGCAATCTGAAGGTCGTGGGTTCGAATCCCCTTCACACCAAACATGCTCGCCCTTTCAGCCGTGTGGGCGTTGTAATGTGACCGTCAATCCCACTATTCGTTGGTAAAAAAGTAGCCCAAGAGTTGGCGGTGGGTGGTGATGACCAGCTGCCTTCCCTCTAGTCTTACACTGCTAAATTAAGGACGTCTAGCGCAGATATCCCTCATGTAGCTTTGCGCGAAATTCAAAAACAAACAAATAAGCTTAAGCCTATACCTATACAGTAATTTTTCAATAGTGCCAACACAGATTTAACACAAATCCTCGTAAGCTTACTCCAGTTTCTTTTTTATCCGTTTAATAAATTATTGATTAGAAAACCAGATATCTTAAAGACATAAGATAAAATATATGAGCACTTTTTCCAATCGCGGATAAAACTATACATCTTACAGAACTCTTGAAAGTTTCAAAGTAACCTTACATAAAACTACTTCATAGGTGAAAAAAAATACCGACCAAAATTAGGGCAAATAAAATAAAGGGGCAAGAGAAAACACGTATGAAAGAAAAGAAGAGGAAAAAAAGATGCATCTTTCATCTTAAACCTGCTGAAATGGGAACACTTGCACAATGACACAATGTTAATGACACCCCGCAGTAACAAATTTAAAAGACACCGTTTCAACTGTTGTACTATCAGTTTCGAAAAAAAAAAAACAACAACAAAAACGGTATATTTATTATGAATAGCTTTACTTTTACACACCTGGAGGTGTATCAAGTTAACTGAAAAAAACGAGAAATTAGAATATTTCCGTCATCAAGCTTGTATGGAATTCATAAAATCTTGGGGTGATATTTGGGTTGTTGAAGATTGTAAAATTTGATAAAGCCCTCTGCTGGCGTTCGGGCTACATACTAAATTCTTATTACTCTTTAAACTAGATTATTATTATTATTTTATTTTTTGTCAAGCGCCCTTCCTAGCTGGAAACGAAATACTGCTTTGACGCACGACACCTACTTTATATGCACCTACGAATATTTTTGGAAGTAAGTCAATAATGAAAAACATCATCTAGATAAAACAGAAACTTTAGTAAGAATGGGAATTCAGTCTAAACAAATTTTCAATTACTATATAAAAATGTTCGTAATAATATTTCTTTGTTATTCGTATAAGAACACGTTATGCCTATATAACTGCAAAAGATAATAACCCAGGAATGTGATAATGAAAATTGACTATTTTCACACTGTTATTTAATATATTTTAAAAGGCTTGTTTGTAGTTAATTACAAAGCTGCACAATGGGCTATCTGTGCTCTGCCCACCACGGTTTCTATCACATATAATGTTGTGCCACGTGGGGGGGGGGGGTCTTAAAAGAACAGAAGTTACAGTACTAACAAATTTTGTTTTGTATTCTACAACTTTAGAATTACACGCCTTACTTGTGCGTTTATTACAATACCTAAAAACTAAATCACTATACAATGCAGTAGTTTGTATTAGGAAAGCATACTGTTTTTTAATCTTAGCGTCCGAAAAAAAAAAACTGCGATAAATTCTGTTCTATACACTTGTTGTATAATGTTAACAATGACCAGTTAAAAAAAATCAGAATGACACTTCGAATAATGAAACTAGAATTAAAACAAAAAACCGCAAAACTCTAAGTAGTTTCAGAGGCGTCTCTAGGCGCTGGAACACGAGGCCCGTGCCCCTATTCTATTTGATAATGCTCCGAATTTATTGCTCTTGAAAAATCAGAAAGAAAACCATGATCGATATCGTACTGAAACGTCGAAAATTCCCGCGAGTTCTAAGCACGAGCCATGAATCTTTTAAGTACCTACCGACACCTCTGAGTAGTTTATCAGAAACTAAAGAGAACTGGGACCATTTTGTTTAAGGAAAATTTCCAGAACCATAGATAAATACCATAAATAAATAGAAAACTAAGGTATTTTCAGGCCCGTACGCAGAATGTTTTAAAAGGGGTTATATTTTTTATATCAAAAGCCAACGAATGCTCATGTTACGAGGGTCTGGGGGCATGTCCCCAGAAAATAAAAAAGGTGCTAAGAGATTAAGTCTGGAAGCAATTTAGAATGAAATATAGCTTAAACAGTTGTATGGCTGTTCACATAAAATCCACAAACATCTAATAAAAAGTCAAACATTTGTGAATACGTTTGACTTATTTTAACATGTTATTTTAAAAGAAGTGGACTGTACTGTTGTTTGTTTATTGTTGAATTTTATCGCCAACAAGCCACAGACACCTACTGTAAAGAATCGAGCCTACAAAACCTGACAGTAGGAATACGACTTCGGACTTCCAATTACAAAGTGTCAACAAAAGCTATTCCATTCGACTATTTTAAGCCAAGAAATGCTAATGCTTCATTAGAAGAATGTAGACTATGTAGAAAACGTTAAATATCATAAGCAGCTATGCTATAACTACCGTATTTTTCGGAATATAAGACGCACCGGTGTACAAGACGCACCCTTATTTTGAAGACAAAGTTTATAGGGAGAAAATCTAAAGTCGCAATTGAAATATTTTTATTGAACAAAAATTCAATTTGATACTTTAAAAATTAGTATATAATTGTTCTAAACACAAA
>NW_013665682.1:464751-467414 GCF_000517525.1 Limulus polyphemus
TAGTCATCACCACCCACCGCCAACTCTTGGGCTACTCTTTTACCAACGAATAGTGGGATTGACCGTCACATTATAACGCCCCCACGGCTGAAAGGGCGAGCATGTTTGGTGTGACGGGGTAAAGTTTTGCCACTTTTGCTTTCCACTTTTTAAATATTATCGTCTGGACATCAAAGTATTTAGTTCCAAATTTCTATTTAACAAACCAAAATACTAATGATCGACACATTTAGCCTAACAATGTTTTATGTAAAAAATGATATTGTTAATAATGCTTTTATTCAAAGTAGTTCGTAAAAATATTATTAACATAAAACAGACAAAAAAAAATCAGCAATTTGACAACTGAGTGGAACATTTTTGAACATTAACACACCCCCAGTGACACAGCGGTATGTCTGTGAACTTACAACGCTAGACACCGGGTTTCGATACCCGTGGTGGGCAGAGCACAGATTGCCCATTGTGTAGCTTTGTGCTTAACTACAAACATTACAAGCGAGTTCACTTTAAGTTATCGGATGACTAAAGACAAAATAAAGCCAAAAGATTGTCTTGAAGGAATGTGAAGTCGTTAGTTTGAATACAAAATGCTTTCTTTTTTTTTTTGCTTTATTTTATTTTCTATAAAAATGTTCTTCGTTACTTCACACCCTAATCAGATTATGCTTGACAGCCATTTTCTTGAAACTGGACTATTTTTTTATTATACTATTATTTTTAATATTATGTGAACGCGTAATAACTCCTGAAAAATCTACAAATTCAATTTTATTCCTGTCTCACTTTTTTCGCACAACTACAATCAAAGACACCATATTCTTCCTAAACAACGGACAAAATAAGAGTTCGTTTTAAGATGAATTTGATCTTTGGAGTAGTTTCATCATTTGTCCTTAACCCAAACGTAGTGCGTATGGAAGTTGCGAGAGTTTGTAAAAAAAAGAAACGTATATTACATTAATCTCCGTGTGCACAGCTACAAATTCAGGTTTATCTCTTCCAAACAATACCACAATAGCTTTGATCTATATGTGGTCTGCAACCATGAATATTGGAGTCATTTATGCTCCCTTGCGTACAATAAGATAAGTGGAAACAAAGGAACAATACGATTTTCACTTCTCTGTGACCTTGAGTCTGATGTTCAACTGGAATAAAAGTCAATAACTTTATCAACCTTACTGATATCTCTGTGTGATCACCGCCATTGCTTTTGAGATCATATTGGCAGTTATTCACAACTTAGAGAGACTCAGTCCGCCTATAAAGAACGCAAAGCACTAGATTAATCTTTGAGTTTGATCACAGAAAACAGTTGTAATTTTTCATTTTACTGTTTATTTTAGCGCAAACAAACTCAATGAGCTATCTGCGCTGTGAGGATCAGAACTTGCAATTCAATTTCGTTATAAGCTCTCGAACTTATCGCCGAGGAACCAGGGAACATGTTTTACTGGGATTGATTACTAGTCGTAATATAAAACCTGATCGAAGAAAAATCTCGTTTTTGACCCTATACACATATATATATATTCCTTTTGCGTAGATACTATCAGACCATGTGAATATCTAGCTCTAACACTTAAAACACTCAAGCAAGTGAATGTGGCATTTGAATGTGCTATATAAATTAAGATAATACACAAAAGAACTTTGTTAATCCAACAGCAATTCAGTGTACTGCAAGCATACTATCCTTACAACTCATGGGTCTCATTAAAATATCACATTTTTAACTGTTTACCTCGCAGTTGAGTCTTTGTAATTTCAGTTGAATATATCACCAAAACTTAATATCAATATTCTTCTAAATGTGTACGTAACTCGTAGCACAAGAGTTGTTGTATTAAAATTTTACGAGCTCGTATTTCTGAAATGTGGCTAATATCGTTTCCTCATTTGAGCAAAAATATATAAACCACAAGTAAAACCAAACGATTATAAAAAAAAGAATTATCTTGACGTTAACTTATATAACAGTTTGGATGCTTCGTGCAACGTGCTCAGTCTACGCTGAAACCCGAAATGCTAATATCACTTTGTCAGTTCGGCGCCGAGCAAAATTTTTTATGGCAAGAATTTGAAATAACAGCTTCTGATTAAGCTGTGAGGTACAAAGAACAACAGAGTTCAAAGCTTGGCTCCAACACAAAGCCGCAGGTGTATCGAGATAATACAGTCTGCGCATGTTCCATCTAGCCGCGGGTGATGAGCTGTACCACGCATGCCTTCAGTCCTGATACGTTATTAAGTTCTGATTACAGGCTGCTTTCGACGACTGTTCCAACCAGCAGATGATAGTACCGCCATAATCATCATGTACAATTTAAAAATTTTTTTTTCTGTTGTTGTTGTTCCTTCACTAACGAAGCAACATTTGTTGCTAGCCGCTGCCATTTATAAGCGACCGATAAGCACATCTACTTTCAACCCATCATACCACAAGAAGTACTATAGGTTATGAAGAACGTTTGTTTCACAGAACAGACTACTTTTTTCTTTTCTATTAAAATGACTACAAGTTAGTCCTATTTCCGAGGTGAACTAAGCATAAAATCTACATTTCAATTCTACTATAGTGGGTATAAATGATAGTTTACAAGTATAAAAGCAAGCTATATATATATATATATATATATATATATATATATATATATATA
>NW_013665682.1:467499-480288 GCF_000517525.1 Limulus polyphemus
GTGTGTGTGTGTGTGTGTGTGTGTGTGTGTGACTCGTATATTAGTACGCTTCTCATAAGACTCTAAGGCTGGAAAAGTAATGAAAGGTAAATGATTGGCGTGACAAGTAGCAATGGTGTTTATATTAGTCTAAGTGACAAGAACTATTTGAATAGATTAAATGAACATACAAAACATCTTGGGCTTGCTAAAATAAGGTGACGACAATAACTGATTAGATTACTAAAATTTGTTTGTACAAAGGAGTGACATCTGAAATGTGGGTGCAGAAAACCTTCAAGCTGGGATGAAATAAGAGTTCAGCCATATCACAATAGCTGTAGAAACATTTCTTCACTGACTGTCTTAAACTACTAAAGAATTATTTCGCTACAGTGGATTAATTTCAACTGAAAATATTACCTATTTCACTTTAGAAAAATGACAGACAAGTGGCTAAAAAAAATTATGAAACTCAAGAGTATATATTGATGAAGTTTAATTTGAAAAAATCTTGTTGTCTTTAACTAGTCAAAATTTAGGTAGTTTTTTTAATAACTATATTCAGTAGAGACTTATAGCAAGTTTGTAATACTCAACTATATCAAAACAGATTATTTGAATTACCTAAGTTTTGAATTCTGTAAAAATATTTTCCTTATCATACTCATTGTCAAGTGAGAAATGAGGACAACTCCATCTCGTTGATTTGAGGAGAAAAGGAGGCCAAAAAGAGTTTAATTAGGCCTAAGTTTTGCATTCTGATAGCCGGAGGTTACCATCAAAATACTATATATTAGAATTTTAATTTTAATCAGTTATATCAGCTAAAACCTGTTCAAGAAATGGCCTCAAAACGATATTTCAGTTTACCATTTATTGCAATCGATGGAAATACACTCTGTTTTTTCAATACATAAATCTTGAAGTATTTATCATGTATATCATTGAAGTTGTAAACGCATGTTTTGTATAAGATAATATGTAGACGAATGTAAAGGCCTGCATAGTCACTTGAAACAAAATTCAAACATCAATATGCACCTTACGAGTATTGTGTTATAGATACCTATTGCCAGAATTCGAGGAAGATTCGAATATTTCAGCTAACTAATTACAAAATCAACACTCGCTATCTGTTATCCAAGGAAACATCGAATCAAAATACCACTTTGGAGATGCAGCTCTTAAATCGTTGCGTCCTCTGTCGGGCGGCTATTATCAGAGCAAAACATGCACTATAATATTTTTTGAACTGTCTTAAACTTATCCAAAGCTTTTTTATATATTGTATAGCAGACAGCTTTCGACTACATCAGCGTGTTAAGTCCTTGGCAGAAGACTGGAGCAATTAGACAAGGAATCCTTTCTACTTCATCTTTAGGCCCACTTCTCCCACGACGAACATCCCTGATTAACGCCAAGATAAAGAGCTTTGTGTATCTTCGGTTGCGGTGGTTGGAGTTAAAGTTCTATCAACGTTGCGACTCGTTTATCTACTTTCTTTGATTTCTAAACCTCAAAACTTCGCCGAAAACGGTAATTACTTTAAATAGGAATATATTTTCTATTTGTACACAACTTGATCAGGGAACTTGCCAGACAAGTGGTGCGTCAATGGTCCATTATGTCGAGTTTGTGGAAAGGTCTTCTCAACGTTATTAATAAAGCAGTGCCGAAGTCAAGATCCATAGCTGTCTTTTTATTACGACATCCCGATACATATATAAACTACTCATCACACATTATTTTCTATTCTAAAATAATCAGTACAATGAAAGTTAAAACGACGAATTTTTTTCTCCTCGCCAAATCAGATGTTAACAAAAAGAAACTTTCCATCACTAATTAAATTTTCTGATAGCCGGTTGAAAAAATCTAACATGTTAGTTAGAGCTGAGAAGAAAAGAATATTGCTCGTTATTTTACATTGAGCAAAATAAATGATAGAGAGTAACATAGCTGAAAATTAAATGTTGGGTTTATCTCTGTTAGTCCGTTTCTGTACGTGTATGTTCCTGCAAGCTATGATTTTCTGTAATTTGTTGAACTCTAGGAGATAGAGTTAATAATAGGGTATAGCCCTAGCATCGAGTCTCACCCCATCTCGTGAACTGGGAATAAGTCCAAGACCAAACATAATCCGTATTGCATCACGGGATATTTCTGCATGATAGTATCCGAACACACACACACCTACTTTCCTTTTATAATAACAATGAGACTTAAAACTTTAACATCGTGTAATAACTAAGTTGTGTTCAAATCTGCATATATTTTATATGGTGGCACACCCTGAACGAAACGCTAACCTATGTCAAAAAGTATAATTTATTCACAAACATCTTACATGTTAGTACAACCCGATCAAACGTTGTGCGAGTCACGTAACGTCTTTTACTCGCATACATCTTCCATGACAGTACAACCCGATCAAACGTTGTGCGAGTCACGTTAACGTCTTTTACTCGCATACATCTTCCATGACAGTACAACTCGATCAAACGTTTTGGGAGTCACGTAACGTCTTTTATTTGTATACATCTTCCATGACAGTACAACCCGATCAAACGTTGTGCGAGTCACGTAAAATAATTCATTCACAAACATTATGACGAAAAGACTTTCCACTTTCCTCATACAATAAACAGAAAATAAAAATCATAGAGTTGGTTCTACTAGTTTGCTCACGTATTATATAGTTATAT
This sequence comes from Limulus polyphemus, assembly GCF_000517525.1. Classification (NCBI taxonomy): domain Eukaryota; kingdom Metazoa; phylum Arthropoda; class Merostomata; order Xiphosura; family Limulidae; genus Limulus; species Limulus polyphemus. The sequence continues at coordinate 470,187 of NW_013665682.1, forward strand.
ATTTGACTATATATATATATATATATATATATATAGTAATAATATAAATATATATACTTATATATTATATATTTGACGTGATGAGTGCATGACTTAACCTCTGACTTGCTTCAAAGTTTTAGAGTAATTTGAGCCAATTAAAGAGTGTTGAGTACGTTATATTAAAACAATTTTAGTGCCTCATCAAGTCATTACAGTCCATGTTGCCATGTCTAGTCATTCTCTGTCTGACAGTAGTCCTGCAACGTACTTCTCATTGTAAAAGGCTCCGCCTTAAAGTTGTCATTTCTTAATCATACATCTTCAAGTTGCAGGCTATACACATTACACCTAATGTACAAGGAGACAACGGTTTATCACACCCATTTCAAAAGTCCAATCGCATAGAAATCGATAAACTGGATCCAGCAACTTATATGTCTTTCTACGAAATAGCATGAATACTTCGCTTCATTCTCCAGCTGCTTAGGTATTCGATGGTTGAACGGGTAGTATCAATGGAAGCCTCATCTTTGTCAATCCATACCCTGTTTGCATCATTTTCAGACGGAAATTATTCTTTATTATGTTTCGTAGTGTTGCCTGAGACACATAGATGGCTTTTGCCACTGACTATTCTGTTCAAGAATTTTCATCCGTGACGAGACGCTGCACTTTGCTTACCACGCCTGGGAAAAATACTTGTTGTATATCTCTTTCTGTGAGGTCCTGGTATCCCAAGTTGATCCATATTCCTTTATTTCCCAATGTCATGAAATACAAGAGATATTCCCATCTTTGAAATTCGAAATCCTCGATATGAACACATATTTACGTAGTTCTGATACATTCTGTTCCACAGTAACTTTATGTCGGTTTGATTGTCACGTGACTTAGAGATCTGCATATATTCAAAATCCATTTAATATAATGTATAAAGAACGAATAAGTTGCTGAGTGAGTTTGTCAGTCAGTTTAACTAGAGTCTTATAGTGAAATCTGAGAAGGGATATTCCCGTCTTTGAAATTCCAAATCCTCGATATGAACACATATTTACGTAGTTCTGATACATTCTGTTCCACAGTAACTTTATGTCGGTTTTGATTGTCACGTGACATAGAGATCTGCATATATTCAAAATCCATTTAATATAATGTACAAAGAACGAGTAAGTTGCTGAGTGAGTTTGTCAGTCAGTTTAACTAGTCTTATAGTGAAATCTTCTAGACTTTATATTATTCTTTGTAGAAGAAAAGGGCTACGGTTTCTTGTGAAACTAAATTTATATTCCCTTACATAAGTACGAGATACAAATCGAATGATTTTTATTTTATGTTGGAAACACCACTGGGAAACGTACTTATTAATAAAACATTTATTAACTTCTGATTAAAACGACCTGCCTACCCAGAACTAAAAATCAACCTGTACAGTATATAGGTAATCATACAGTTCTTGGTTATAATGATTATAATGCATTGTTTCATGAGTTTCATACATTAGCCGTTAGCGATATGTGGAGTGTTATATTATAATTTCGATTTAGAAAATGAGCAATAAATATTTGTAAAGTATGGGCTTCGTCCACAGGTACACTCAGAAATTAGATAGAAAACATTTTAACCCTAAAACTAGATGTACTTCTGCAGAGTCCCCGAAAGTGTTTCAAAAGTAAATAAAACCAAAATTAAGTGTAACAAATATTTTTCTTCCTTGCTTTTGAAATTCATATGTCATGCTATGTTGTAGCCTAGAGAGTGCATAATCCTTCTTGTGATTCATGGCATGTGCACGTTTTACTGACGCCATGACAGTACAAATTGCAATGTTAGGCGTCCCTTGTGTGACGTCATTTTAGTGTCTACTGACTGACTGAGTGACCGACAGATAACAACACTACTGTATAGTGCTACAAGTGGTTAAAACAGGTGACCCGTTCAGGCAGCTTTCGACCCCCTTTCGGGAAAATTACTGTTATATGCGGACACTCATCGGCTTTTTAAACACGTTTTTGTAAACTATTTGTGCACCAAACTAATTGTTAGTAAGATATATATATATATATATATATCACGAAACGTGAAACAAAAATTCTATTCAATATTGCAGTTATCTTAATAATTGCTGCTACGGGTTCCTATGTATTTTAAGTAGAAAATGATTGATAACATCCAGTATGTTAGGCCTGTTCTTTACAATGACTGTTGTAACAGGCAAAAAAACATAAAACTACTCAATATGACGCAATAAGTGGACCTCACCGGTATACAAACCAGTCGGTAATTTGAGAGTTAAACAGAACTTAAGAAAATTGCTTCAGGGAGTCTGTGAGGAATTGAAAAAAATTGACTTCGGAAACAAATACCAGATGTCACCATACGGGGCCTTGGATAATACAGAACTGCGAACACCTTGCCTATTTTGAAAGAAGACCTAAAAATACTGCTCGGATACTAATAGATCCACATTTGAAATTAAGAATTCAGTGATTTAAAGTTGTTTGTTGATCGATATTAATAAGAATATGATTATAAAAGTAAAATTATAACGTGGGTCATTTTAAACATTAATTACGTACCGTAACACTCTTGCTCTCTGCCCTTTTAATCAACTATTACTCTTCGCTAGCTATTACACTACCACACAAATTCCTACTAGCAAAATATAACTTAATGTTGTATTAACCTATATGTTACATAAATAATAATGGTATTCTAAAATCATTGTTATATTTAATTTATATATTTCCAAAGAATTACCTATTTTGAACTTACTCTTGTTTCCTAACTTCTAGCTATTGGCAATATCTATGTATTGCAATGGTATTGAATAGATCATATAGTTGAATCTAAGTTTCAAATGGACAGCAACTGCCTGTTATAGAAACCTATAAATATAGAGGACGACGTTTCGAAAGTCTTCCGCCTTTCGTCTTCAGTTGCTGTCCATTTGAAACTTAGATTCATTATGAATACTCTGCCTAAACAACCTATCAAAGGTCATATAGTTATGGCTACATTCGGTCAACTATTTTCATTGACTAACCTTAACTTTCTGCTATTACGAACTCCCACAGAACGAGGTGTATGGTGAGTAACACTGGCTATCACACTTTAAGGTAACATTAATAATTGAATTTAACTATTCTGAAGTTTCGTGAATAGCATATGTTTCATTATTAAATTCAAAATGTAACATTTTAATGAAAAAAGATGCAATACAAAGTTTCCTCAGAAAACACCAATCTTAGCATGCGATGAGAATGCTTATAAGTCATTATTCTCGCCCTTTAAACACTAATTTATTTTCACCCGATTTTGTCGATAACTGAGAGGTTTCAATGTCAAGGAATCGAAGACTTTGTATACTTCAACTTTCCAAGACTTTTGAAAAGAAAATACAAAAAAAGAATAAACATAGTTTTGTAGTTTAATCCCTCTCCGAGTTTATACTTTTAACTTGTTAAATACTACTCCAACCACAGACGTTCACAGACACAACCACAGATACAAACGAACACACTACCTACAACCACAGAAAAATAGGAATTCAAATATATTTCATTGTATTTTATTAAGTACAAGTAAGAGCCAAAAAATCTGAGGAAACAGTAATTAAAATATGTGTAATTACTGTAAACCTTAACCGAGTAAAGCATAACTTGATCACCACAACGCTTTAACATCTTTAAACTGCTTGTTTACAGATTACATAAGCAAAGACAACTGTGATCCTTAACAAGTGCCATTTCTGCCTATTATAATTCAGGAAAAAAAAATTGAAGATTGATATAACGAGAACAGCTTACTAGTTCACCAAATTAAGATTTTAACTAGCTTACTACTTCGTCAACTTAGATTTTAAACACGATTTACTGGTTTACTCAGTTAAGATTTAACAAAGGCTAACTAGTTTGCTTCATTAAAATTTCAACAACAGCTTAGTTGTTTATTTGATAAGACTTTGGGTGAGGGGGTGGGGGGTGCAAATTTCGAACACCGAAATTATTACTTGAAAAGTATAATCAAACAAAAATGTTTTTTCCGACAACTTGAAAAAGCCTGATTTTCGGAGTTTTATCAATTATAGTCTTGCAATATTTCCCCTGCATTCTTTATTTAGTTTTTAGTCGTAGAAGCATAATTTTACTGCTGAAATGTGATGAGATCTGCGATCATGATTTCAATATTATTTATCTGACCCCATACATCTCAAAATTGATTCTATTTCACACTCAAATATACTCCTGTAAGAACAAACTGGTACCGGCTGTTGTTGGAATCTGATAATAATAATAACGCCAAATCTCTCATAAATTTCGTGATTTTAAATCTAAATATGCGTTGTACATGTTCGGTCAGGTTGGGATTTTCTCTGAAACAGTGTGTGAGCTCACTTCTAATACCTTTCAATCCTAACATGTGGTCATCATGTGTATGCATATAAGCGTACATAAAATCTAATTATTCTTTCAAATGACATAATTCAAAACAAAATTTGGATGAAGCTAATCTAGTAGCTTGCTCTTCCACTAATTTCACTATGAATTTTATGGTGCAGTGGAATCAGAATGTAGATATATATATACAAACATACACACACAGACATACATCACATTTACCCTTTAAATAGACGTATAATGTCAACTGATATCACTTCCTGTACGAGCTATGAGGACAGACAATCTATATTTTCTTCAGTTGGGCATACATACTTGAACTTTATTTATAGTCTGTACTTGTCAAATTGCTTGGGAGATTTAGTGGAGAAATGTTATAACCTGGTTAGGGTTTATCTCACCATTAAAACTGTATAAAAGCCACAGTTTCAATTGTTGTTCATCTTCCTTATAAAAGTTTATAATCAGCACATTGTATGATAAACAAGTATGCACATGACTAAACCCTTCCACCCAATGACGTAATCAGACGAGGATGAGAGACGCCAAGTTGTTCAACGTTACAATTAGATGTTTGTACAAACAGCGATTATTTTTGTCAACGTCATGCCACGCGGGTACGAGGAAGTCTGTGCAGCCAACCAACTTTGTGCAAAGGTAATTAATTAGACAAAAACAAACAATGAAACTCGACAGGATACGCAATCGTTCGCAAAACATTATGTAAAATACACAACGAAGTAAAATATCAAACTCACTCCGTTGTGATACCAAAGCCTTGAAGTTCATTAGTTTATTTGACTGGTCAACATGTACCAGAATGTTTCCTAAGAGCGATTTTCAAAAGAATTATAATAGTAAAACTGTGAATTTACTCCAAAAAATTCTGGGTTTTTTAATTAGGCCAACGGGAGATTGAACTCGGTTCGCCTTGACAGTCGGCCGACTTGTAAGAACTTCTGATAAGAAACCAACTATACTGACCGGAATATAAAGATAAATTATAAATAATGGAGCCAACACTTTATAACAGTTTTCAGGCCTATTGGAATCCTCTTGCTTTCGGCGTTTGAACCTTAACTTTATAACAAACTAAAATACGTAATGTTATAAATCAATGCGAAAGAAAACTAAAACTTATCATAATACACTGAATCATCTTCGTTGTTAATAAACGCTTTCGGCCTTAATCCCAATAATATTTCACAAAGCTAGGCTATCATCGAAAAGCTAAGCCAGTCCTAAGTCCTTCTACTAAGCTAATACTACAAAACAAATAAAAAAGCGTAAAACCAATATAAAAGCCCCCCCCCCCCAGTAGCACAGCGGTAAGTCTGCGGACTTACAACGCTAGAAACCGGGTTTCGATACCCGTGGTGGGCAGAGCACAGATAACCCATTGTGTAGCTTTGTGCTTAATTCAAACAAACAAACTAATATAGAAAAACTTAAGCATTTTAACTAATAGTATTAATGAAAACAACTATGAAAAAAAAATGGCATCTATGGTTTGTTCCTCCTAAAATCTACACAAGTTACAATATCCATTTCTAAACTTTTTGTAGGAATTCATCTTTGCAAGATTTAATATTGCTTAAAATCAAAATCAACTTATTTTACGAATTTTTGCCTTTTAATAGACTGTTAACTCGAATTCTGAGAAGTATGTTCACGCCTATTTTATGTTTATAATTAACTTACGCAATGTACTTTAAAATGTCCCACTTCTATTATAACAAATTCCCTTCAGTATATACCAGCGATCCATGTTTATCTGCTTGGATACGGTGTACTGTGCTGTTGTTTGTTAATATGAACGAACACGGAAATCACTAAGTAGGCATAAAAATGTATGTATTCCTACAATATGTTGCAAAATTGAAAAAAAAAAAAAATTAAGCTTTACTGATTGAAAACGATATGCTCACTTATGTTAGCCATAAAACAAATATCGGCTAATGCTAACGGTTTGTTTGTTTGTTTTGTTTATTTTCTGCTAAGCACAATGGGGTATCTGTTCGGTAACCACCACTGGTATCGAAACCCGGTTTTCAGCGTTATAAGCTTTGGGATTTACAGCTGAGCCACGGGAACGGGGGGGGGGGCAACTAATCCTGGCGGAAAATAAAGATTACATAACCGATAATTCTACCTTTTAAAAACAGTTTGTTTTAAATCATATTCATATTCCTAACTTACAAACCAGTGTTTTTTACGTGGCACGTTTACTGCATATTGGTAAACGAGAACGTTGTAATACCGCAAGCATGGAGTAACAGCGACCCCTCATATACGACTGTACGTGACCTAGATATCTTTCATTTTGAAGGTTTCAACGGCTCTTTGTCCGGCAAAAATATACGTTATCTTATAACTGACACACTTTTTAAAGATCAAAGTTACGGTCAACGATTTTAATTATAACAGAAGCTTTAAATTCATCCTTCTAGCTTTAAAAGTCTTCACACACACACACACACACACACTATAAATACTTGAGATGCTTGAATGATAATAATGGCACGGGCAATACGAAACTTTTGTCGGAATATTTATCTGATTAAAGTCCCCTTTCTCAAATTAACAAAGAATTCTTTCACGATGTTGATACACTGGAATGTTCTAGTTTTCGTGATATATAAGCTTACCACTCATTTTGATATATGTACAAACATGAAAAAAAAATCCAACATTCACTTAAGTGCTTGAAAAAAAGGACTTTAATAATTACTTCTTTTTATTGTATGAATTTGTAATTTTCTACCCTGCTTACTCTGAATTCTGCTGACCGTAAATCAAGATGCAAGAATAATCTTAATTATAGTTGGAGGTAAATAAGTATCTGTCAAGTTATAAAATTAAAAAAAAATTAGTATTAAAAATAAAAATGATTGTCAACACCATGTAACATTAAAGTGTATATAGACAAAATTATAATCGCAATCCTAATTTATAACACTGTTATAGCTATCATCAGGATTTAAGGATATATATATCTGATAACGTAATTCTACGAACTAATGCTAATACGCTATTTATACACTAATCGTCATATAATGGTCTTGGCCAACTCAAGATAGGTAGCAAACCTGGCAGCACAGCTCAGAGCACAGTTTAGAAATTATTGAAACTCTGAAAATAACTAACATGGGAAGGAAAAGCTTACAAGCATTAGCCAAATTGTCACTACTATATTTCAAGCAGTTCAGGCATTGACGGCAATGTCTTGGAAAATAAAATGTTCAGGATACGTGATTGGATGTTTTGTTTTCTTAATTGGACCAATAGATGAGCGGACAATATTGTATTTTTGGTACCCTTGTTAACAGTATGTTTAGATCCGTGGGGTGCCCTCCCACACCGGGCGCGGAAAGTCGGTAAGGGAAGCACATCTATGGCTACAGAAGCATACAAGTTATCTCTGAAAGTATAAATTTTAAAATATTTTTTTTTAAAACAACAGTATAACTGTTACTACTGTTAAGTAATATAGTAACTACAACTAATATGGAAAAATTAAATGTACAGTATATAAACAAATAAATTTTACGGGGACGCAACAAAACAAATGTTTAGGAAGGGGACGCTGTAACAGAGTCTGCGCACCACAGGTAGTAGGTATAGATGACAGTTGTCAGCACTGGTAACACAAACACACATTTGTAAAACACCCACCACAATACGCCATTTTTTAATTTTTTATAACTTTTGTTATTCACATTTTTGTTGTCAGCCACACGTACAGGAACTTATGGCTTTAGGAGCACTTAGTCATAATTGACTGAAAATGTCCACCATCAAAAGGTTAAAATAACGTATCAATTCTCCATGGTAGAATGAAATGCGATTCTTGTATTTGAATATTCAACTTTTCCTTCACTATCAGCTGTCACCCGGTGGGACAGCGTTAAGTATACGGATTTGCAACGCTAAAATCAGGGGTTCGATTCCCATCAGTGGATACAAAAGATAGCTTGATGTGACTTTGCTATATAGAAAAAACACTCAGTGTTAGTTTCGCCCTGATGAGCAGGCGATATCCGCAATGTTACTAAATAGGATAAAGATGTTTTATCAGAAGATACATTTAAAAGTGTTAGTGTCAACTATGTTTTAACACTTATGTATAAACGAGATGTGTAGTAGTCCTGTGCTGTGGTCGTCAATCACAACCAGATTACTGTTTTGTTTTTTTTTGTTCTTCTACCCGTATCGCAACAATCTATTTACTAGAAGGATGAGAACTGTCGCCCGCTGAGCCCAGCAGGCCCTCACAAAGAAAGATCGACACATTGGTTCTGGCTCATTTCGTTATTCAAACGCTGGAGGGGTCAGATAATTACCCGACTGATGGTGACCCCTGTAACTCAACTACTCCTCCACGCAGGCCAAAGAGACTGAAGGCGCGTGATAACGGCTAGGTTCAAACTATACGGGAGTCTCTGAATCCCCTCCATATTTAGACCAACGAAAGGCCACTGGAGACAAGATACTGATCGAAGTACACTGCCTAATTACTTATGATGTGACCCGCATGAGATTTCAGCAGTTTAAGACATAAGGTTATTAATGACCGCTATAACCTATAATCCACGCTCGATCAAATTTTGTACACTATGTAACAGACTTACAAAAATAATAGAAATAGATATTCAAAATGCTTTGCTATTATATATATAAACAAATACTTACATAAGAGTTGGTTGATGAAAGAAGTTAAACATTTTTGATATCTCACGTGTATGACAGCAGCATCAGTAGCTTAACGAAGTACTTACAATTTCACGATCCATATCCTTTAACACTGAGGGTCTTTGAGTAACGTACGACAACGTTTGTTAGCACTGATATGTAGTTATTGTAACAGTAACATTCATCCAAACTATAGAATTACTATCACAATGATGCTTTTATAGTAGCGATAAGTGGTGTTTGAGATGAAAGCTTTTAGTAAGTGTGTGCATAATATCAGCTTTTTTTTTACATAATTCTTAATACGTGTAGCTTCGAAAGCTTTAAAGCTCAGCACATTCGTACCACGCAGAGTGAAAACACCAGGGCTTTGGATTCGCAGATTTTATCTGCGACTTGTAGGTACGACCAGTTTCAGAAGATTAAAAGTTAAAACTGTATTACTTATAAACATCTGTAGTATAAAAGTTAAAATGGTCATTCTGCTATCTGGAGGAAAACAGTTATATGGGCTAAGATTATTTAGTCACCTCTTGAAAAATTAAAACTCGTGATAATCAAACTTTTAAAAAAGACGAGTGTGAAAGATGCATTTCAGTTTTGGATCTTTTCCGTTTGGTGCCCACCAACTGATCGTTTTGAGAATAACACCAGCAATGCAATAAAATAAAATAAAACAGTATATGATATTTATTTAGCGAATTCTGCAATATTAAACAAAAGGTTAATGCTTATGTAGATGAGGGTAAAGGTGTAGATTTGGTGTATTTGGATTTTCAGAAAGTATTTGACAAGGTGCCACATAAAGTGCTTGTAAAAAACTATATCTATAGGTGTGGGGGATAAGTTAGCAAATTGGATAGAAGAGTGACTGGATGGGAGAAAGAAGAGGGTTGTTAAACGGAGTTCAGTCAAACTGGTTTAATGCCACATGTGGGGGTACCTCAGGGCTCAGTCTTAGGATCTTTGCTCTTTTTATTTACACCAATAACATAGATGAAAGAATAGTCAATAAATTACTTAAATTTGCA
>NW_013665682.1:480298-485490 GCF_000517525.1 Limulus polyphemus
AAGTCTAAAAAGGTTATAATTTTATTGTACAGGTCACTGGTTAGGCCACATTTGGAATGTTGTGTTCAGTCTTGGTCTCCTTACCTTAGGAAATACATTGAATTGTTGGAAACGGTTCAGAGAAGGTTTACTAAAATTGTACCTGGGATGAAGGGGTTATCATAGGAGAAGAGACTGAAATCTCTCAAATTCTTTTCTCTTGAAAAAGAAGAGTTAGAGGGGTTCCGATTGAGGTGTTTAAGATTGTAAAGGGAACTGATAGTGTTTGATGCATCATCTTTTTTCATATTTAACAGTGAGAATAGTAGGATTAGAGGACACAAGTATAAATGTTGGCAGGGTAGGAGTCATCTTCAGCTAAGACAGTTTCATTTTTCTAGCAGGGTGGTTGGTCTTTGGAATGGTTGCCTTCGGACGTTGTAGAGGCAGTAAATTTAAGTGGGTTTAAGAAAAAGCTTGACAGGTATATGAATGATAAGGGCTGGCGTTAATTTTTTTAAAACTACTTTAATTTAGTTTAGAGGATGGAACAGCCGAGATGGACCAACAGGTCCCATGTTGTCCCTAAACATTATGTTATATGTTATATTTAAAGCAAAGTATTAAGCGTCAATGCGGAACTCATCAAAAAATGCTTGACTCTTATCTTTGTGAATTTATATGGAGAAATAGAAACAAAGATGAAGATTTATTCGAAAAAAAAGTATTTAATATCGCAGAATTCACTAAATAAGTATCATATAATGTTTTATTATCAATTATTTTATTTCATTGCATTAATGGTGTTATTTTCAAAACGATCTGTTGGTGGGCACCAAACGGAAAAGATCCTCAGTTTTTATCAAAGTGAAAAATATTTGAAAGAAGCATTAAGAATATACTAGAAAAAAAGGAAGAATACACAAAATCCAAAAGTTTAGCAACTTAAGATATGTAAGCTTAAATTTAACTTGTGAGTACTAGCATCCAGTTATTCCAACCTAAACTAAGTTAAGCTCGCAGGTTCTTACTAATAAGGTTTACATTTATTATGACGAAACGAGAGTCGGTCGCTCGTTCCAAACTACCCAAGTGTAAAAAGGTGAGGATTTTAAAGATACAAGGCTGTGACATCAGTGGAAAACTGCGTTCTGCCAAGTGAAACTATGTTTTCAATTTCTTGTGAAACAACAGAAAATATTCAAACAGATATAAGAAAAAAAAGTGTTGAAAGTTTGTATGTAGTTAAGCACAAAGCTACACCCGAAACCCGATTTTTAGCGTTGTAAGCCTTCAGACTTACTGCTGTGCCACTGCTGAAGGTGTCAAATACTTAACTAATGAAACAGAAGGAATTGTAAAACACCCAAGAAGAATTCAGTGGCACTCAAACTTGTCTTATTGAGAGCCTAAGGAAGGGTTATTTTTAATTGTTTAACACATAGTTGCCAGTTCTACCAGAGTATCGGGTGTTAAAAAAGTAACATATATGAAGTGTTCAACTGAAAATGTACAAACAGTACTTATAATTATGTCACACTTCAATTTTCAATAGTAATGTCTCAGAGTTAAAAGGAATTTTATAAAATAGAATAAACTTTCATTGATGTATCAACATTAAATAGGTTGGTTATTCGTAGGGTTTATATTCTGTTCAAACTTCTCAGTTTTATTTTTCGTCTTATTATCACTCTCTAAGATATTAATATTGTAAAACAAAATGCAAAGATGTTTCTCTCTTTGGTATTCTAAATTTAACATTACTTTTGTTAGGTTGACCCTCAAGGATATAGGATATTTTGATATTTCTGTTGCTTTTTATTTCTATGTATTGGCTCTTGTATTTATCCTTGTTCTAGTTCATATTGTATACAAGTTCCTTAGAACATGATTTATACTAAACTCTAGAACTGTTATTTCACAGAAGCCTTTCATCATTGCATGTGTGCCACGTGTTGTTCCACGCGCCATGACGTCGCCACTCAGATTTCTGAAAAACCAACAACCCGCCCTTTCTGTCACACCGCCACGCGAGAGGCATCTGGGTCCAAAGACCTCCTGGAGATTACGATATTCTAAATCACTTGTTAATACTTGAACAATGCCAACTCGGGAACCTGGTGTTCTAGAAAGTGTTTGGATAAGTCTTTTAATAAACCGGGTTTTCATCTTTCCTGTTTTTAGCTAGGATTTTCGCCAAAAAAACAACAACTACAGTTCTACTTCAAGCTGTTGACAATTATTGATTTCCATGAAGTGGCCAAGCCCGAGACCCCGCGGCGCCTGGTCCCCTCTCACGGCCAGAAAGGGAAGGGAAACATGGAGTCACGGGAAGTTGGCTCACGAATAAGCCAACAAAATATCTGATAACCAAAGCAGTGAAGATACTTTATAAAATGAACTTTCTTAACACAGTTTAAGTTCCACAAAAAATAAATAAAAGAAATGAAAGGAAGCGCATTTCCTTAAAGTTCTCAAGTTTCTAATGACAATAGTTAATACAACATTCAGTTTATAAATTTTGAGTATTGTAAACGCAAAATAAATGCATAAGGAGAGCTTCCAATCTTTATGATATTAATAAACCAATACAGCGTTTCAATGCAACTCACGTGGCGTAAACTGAGTGAAATCAAGAAATGACGCTTACCTTCAACTTTAGGAACTGGCGCCAGAAATAGAACCACAAGTGTCAGAGTTGAGCGGCAAACTAGGTTAAAAAGACCTTCGGTTGTTTCTTTCGGCTTCATGTCTGAACTAAAGTGCTCACGCACAACAACTTAAATGTTTCTGTCGAACAAGGAATAGTTACTGGTCCAACTCAATCACGTTAGTAGAAAAGTCATGTTAAAATTTTAGTTTTGCTACATTTCCCACAGTAATAACAGCCACGTCACTAGAAATTTGCTAGAGTCACCGTACAAGAGTTTTCCAGCTACTCGCCACGCACGTTACGACTGAAACCCTGACGTTACGCCTCAAGATCTTTAAACTGGTGCCTGTGCGTGAGTGTTTGGGAGAAGGGGGGATAAGTTAAGCGCATGCGCTCAAGAGTTTAAACTCCGAACAGACGCTAACCGCACTGAATGAGAGTTAAGGAAACGTTCGAACCTTGAGGCGGGAGTAAGGCGGAGCATAATCTTAATATTCATTAGTACACCAGATGGCGCACAGAAATTTTCTTTATTTAGTACCCGTCTTTCCTGCTGTCCAAAAGTCAGCGAAATATATTTTGAAAGTAACAACATTTAAGTAAAGCTTATATGAAAATGAAATGAGAAAGGAATTAAGATCTATTAAGTTTTAAAAAGTATGATATATGATATAATCATATATAACAAGCTATGATTTACTGTTTTCGGAGATACAGAAGATAACTAGGTTCTCTAAATCCCAAACGAATCACAACATCTGAAGTTTATATATATATATATATATATATTAGTTTTTTGGATATGTTTTCTTCTGGATAAGAAACAAATCCAGAGCTGTAGTTGAGGAACTTGTTTTTATTTCGGTAACAACTTATTACTGTAAATCATAAATAATAATAATTTTACCTTCCGGGTGGTTCAGCGGTTATATCGCTAAAAATTGGATTTCAATACCTGCGATGTGAAAAACACGGATTGTTTATTGTGTAGCATTGTGCTTAACATAATAACAAACAAACGATAATATTTTTTCTTAAATATATCTATATTATCATCTCTTTGTTGTTAAGCTCAAAGCTATTTGTGCGGTGCCAATCCAAAGATCGAAGCTCAAATGTTAGCTTCACGAGACTTCAAGCCCATCCACGGATTCAACCCCAAATTTCAGCGTAACCAGCCCTTAAGCGTACCGCTAAGCCACAGATGGACTATATCATCATTAAGTTTTATCTTCAGTTGTGTCCACATGTGTGTCAGATTTTTCAGTTATTTATTTCTCTGAAATAACAAACCAACGTTTCGCCTCTGTGGCTTCCTCAGGGCTGAAATAAAAAGTTATTATTATTTACTGGAGAGTAAAGGTCGTTTTTCTCTAACTTTATTTCCAACATGTCTAAATACCTCCATGATGCACTACAATTTTTCAAAAACAATAACTGTAGATGCTCTTTAGTAATTCGGGGAATTGAATTTCTTCTTTTAGTTTGAATTTCGCGCAAAGCTATACGAATGCTATCTGCGCTAGCCGTCCCTAATTTTGCAGTAAAATACTAGAAGGAAGGCAGCTAATCATCACCACCCACCGCCAACTCTTGGGCTATTCTTTTATCAACGAATAGTGGGATTGACCGTCACATTATAACGCCCCCACTGCTGAAAGGACGAGCATGTTCGGTGGGATGGGGATTCGAACCAGCGACACTCAGATTGCGAGTCGAGCGCCTTAACCACCTGGAAATTCAACAAGAAACACGAAGTAAAAGAACGAACTAATCAACAACAAGGTTATGAAGGAGGATAATCGAATTCAAACTAGTGGGATGTTTTATTAAAGTAGAAGTATTTAAAGTCAAATTAAATAATTTATATTAGATTATGCATCCAATATCCATGATAGGCTCATTATAGTCAACTGAGTAAACTTGCAATGAATTATACAGTATATTAGCATGGATGATTATAAATAAAATAATTTTTTATGCGGTTGTTGTTAAGCATGAAGCTGCAGAATGGGATGTCTGTGCTGTTGCCAATGCATGGAATGAGCCCCGAATTTTAGCGTTATAACGCTTCAAACTTACCGAAGATCCACCGGGCGGAAAAAGAAGACGGCGTAACCTATAGAAAGCAGAGTGACAGAAACATCGGAGTATTCCTTCGCTAATATATTTTATTTATAAACCAGAAACGTATTTTCATTACATACCGTTCTTTTTTATATTCTTCAGGTGACACTTAACTGAAGTGAGTAAAATAATGGGATTTTTAAGCAATGTTTAATTTTGAAGCAACAAGGTCCAAATTCCAGTTGATGGTGGATTTTGAGTTTTGGAAAATAACAATTTAAAGGACATTATTGAGGCGAACATTTGGCATGGAGCTGGAAGGAAGCTTCCAAACACCTTGCATATTTTTAACTGAAATTTCTTCTAAAATTGAACTAGTGTCATAGAATTCTCTCCAGATGTTGCTTGAATCGCTTGCTTGAAAGTCTTTCTCAGGTAGTATGCTTTAAAGGTCGCAATAACGCCCTGGTCCATTGGTTGCAATAAAGAGGTA
>NW_013665682.1:486490-497868 GCF_000517525.1 Limulus polyphemus
CATTACTTTTCTCACTAAATGCTCCGTCCCACCAAACATGCTCGCCCTTTCACCAGAGGGAGCGTTATAATGTGACGGTTAATCCTACTATTCGTTAGTAAAAGAGTAGCCCAAGAGTTGGCGGTGGGTGGTGATGACTAGCTGCTTTCCCTCTAGTCTTTCACTGCTAAATTAGGGACGGCTATCGCAGATAGTCCTCGTGTTGCTTTGCGCGTAATTAAAAAAACTAAAGAAACAAATACTAAAAGCTTATTCTAACATGTAAACACGGACAGAAACAGTCACATATAAGCACCTTGCAAGTTTTAGTGTTACAGAAACAGTCACATATAAACACCTTGTAAGTTTCTAACATGTAAACACCGACCGAAACAGTCACATATAAGCACCTTGCAAGTTTTAGTGTTACATGTGAGGGGAAAATATTAACAGTGATTATCAATTGAGTAATACTCTACAGAAAATTGAAATTAATGAAAAGTAAATTAATTAAACAAATTATAAAAAAATAACTTAAAGTTTATGACCATTTTTAACAAAGCCGCACACGTTCTTTCTACAATAATGACTGTTACTAAATTAAGTAGAAAACAAACAAGGTGAAATACTTGTCAAATTTAAATCATTTACTGACAACGTTTTAATCAATAGCTCTTCATCGGATTTCCAGTAAAGTGAATAAGGTTTTTAAAAGAGGTATGGTACATTAAAAAGTAAACAGAGGAAAGAACGAGCGGCTCGAAGCCTCAAGAACGTATTATGAAGCTAAAATAGAACAAAGAAAGGTATGAGAAGTAACTCAAAAAAAATTAGTTGGGTAATGTTGTATGAAATATAAGATCATGAAAAAGTCGGTGAATTATAGTAATGACATTTTAAACTAAGTAACTAAATGAACATAAGTAAAAAAGCAATTAAAACATAAATAAAGGCAAGAAGTTAGTTAGATATACAAACAATGAGAGAGTGAATGCTTACATTGAATAATATTGTCCAACGAGATACACCAATAAAATTATGGGAATTTAATATAAAATCATGAAAAAAGACAGTTTTGTTTGTTTGTAGTTAAGTACAAAGAACTATTTTGAATGAACTATTTGCTGTGCTAACCACAGGTATCTAAACCTCATCTTTAGCGTTATAAGCTCACATACTTGTCGCTGAGCCACTGAGGGTGGGAAATTAGGAAATATGAGATGAGATGTATTAAACAAAAATAAATAAATAAATAAAAAGGCAACAAATTAGAGCTTGATATGATAAAAGAAACTTGAAGTGGAGAGGTTGGTAGCTAACTTTTAGGGCGCAGAAGCCGTAATCACAGCTGTAAAAAAAAAAGCTTATTATTGAACCCTCTATAAAAGCATTTGTTATCAAAGTTATACACATGGGCGTAAAAGTTTCTAACGTTGCAGAAGAGGTTACATATTTAACTATAGGTTTCACTGAATAAATATGAACATATACATAACACCCACTAGTTTAATAAGAGTCTGTATAAAGCATAAATAAATCATACCAAAACTAATTATAGACAGTATTTCATTGTAGCTTAGGGTCAGATAAAAGACTGATAACTTCTTTGACCCAGTGATTTAATTGTAAGTGGTTAGGTCATATTACTGCTTAAACTTTACAATGTCAAATTCAACTCAAATACAAACACTATTGAAAATTATTATCTTACACCTATCTATAGAATAAATTAGTGGCGTGAGGAAATGGTAAATTTTAAAGCAGTCTTTCTTGTAACTGTAGTATCTCGAGGATATCTGACAAAGTCTGGGCCTGTAAAAAAGGTTCGCAGACGTCGTATATTTCCCGACGGATGTGATGGTTAGGCCACAAAGAATGAAATAGGTTGATACAAATAATAATATTTAATGAAAATCTTTACACTTTACAACGTAAACAACAGAGCACTACAGTACATTACAAGGCAACACAATAGCAATACAGTTGATGATAAACAAATGATTGTATTTTTGTATGTGTAACTGAAAAATGCGTGGGACTGGTAAAAGTGATGAAGATTTTATTGTTTTATTGAATAATATGCTTTTTTCTAGCTTGTGTTTTTCTCAATATATCCCCCGGTGGGACAGCGGTAAGTTAACGGACTAACAATGTTAGAATCCGGGGTTCGATTTCCCGTGGTGGACACGGCAGATAGCCTAATGCGACTTTGATCTTCAACAAACAACAATCTTCTCCCTATATCTCAGGTTAGCGTATAAAAGAGAATCACTAAAATGTAACACAATAAAGTTATCCCTCGCTTCATCCTTAGCCAAACTGAAACTCCCATTCGGATTTTAAATATAAACCTAAGCTCCGCTATCCTATGAAGAAACTTACACACAATTTGCTCACTGGAAAACTTAAACAACTATTTAATTGAATTATAGGTGAAATCCAAACCTGCCCGCACAAACGAAAACGAAGACTAACCACGCAATTTACAAGAGAACTTGAGGAGTTCCCGGAGAGTGAAAACTACAGTCTTGGCCAAAATGTTTTCATATTTTTTTTATCAAAGAAGATCATTATTATTAAGATGGAATAATAACACACTTTGGCACTATCAGACTGAAAAAAGCATGTTATATTAAACATTTACATATGTAATTTGTATAATGAGACAGGTTCTATGGACATCATGAACGATTTATTAGAACGGCAAACAATGTTTTCAGATACCTGTAGAAAGGTGGGTAATTCAGTATTTCACCTACCATAACAAAACCTTATTAAAACAAAATTAAGACTGTAACCATATAACAGTTTATATTAAACATTCAGTAAATGCTTGGTCCTCTAATAACCTCTGCAAGGTGATGTGTCATGCTATCGATGAGGCTATTGATGTAATCCACTGTGATTTCATCCTAACTTGTAACTAAAAGGCATTGCAACAGGTATGCCCAACATTTCTCAATAGGATTACAATCTGGCGACTTTGTGGGTAATGGCAATATTGTAACATCCTCCTGATCAAGATAATCCTATGCAATATGTACTCATGGACAGGGCTTTTGTCATCCTGGAACACAAAGTTATTGCCAACCATTGCCTCACATACGGCAGAAATATCGTCTCCATGTGATGTCTGTAGTAGGCGCCATTGGCATTTCCTTGGAGGGTATGAAGAGCAGTTTCCACCATGATGAATAGCTGTCCAAACATGTACTGCACCACCTCCTGTGTGTTCCCTGGGGGAAAGACAGTATTGCCTCATCTGTTTTCCAGGCAAACGACGAACAAGAATCCTACCACAAGCTTTAACAAGTCGGAATCAAGACTCATCTGAAAAGATAGCATGTTTCCAGTGTCCTAACTGTAAGTTGGCATGCTGTCTTGCGCAAGTAACATGATGACAGCGATGAATTCTGGTTAATATCTGTTTGAAGATAGCCCCTCTTGGAAAATAACCTTGTTTGGTCAGTCTCATATTCACTGTTCTTTTGGATACTCTGAAATGAACGTGTTTATACCATCCCTGTTGTAAGGTGTTTCAATATTTTTTGACATGTTAATCTGATCAAAATGCGGTCATCTCAGACAGTAGTTTTTCAGCATCTGCCAGTAGACTTTCCTGGAACAATGTTTCCTGTACTTCGATGACGTTCAGGATTTTGGATACAGTACACTGGGGGCAAACTGCTGTTCTGGCAATGTCCATTTGCTTCATACCATTTCTAGACAGTCGAACAATTTGATACTCTATAACTTCTGGCACGTGATGAGGCATTATTCTACACCAAGTACAGAGAAATTGTTTGAACAAAGTGTTGATCTTTTTCGAAAAAGATCATACGAAAAGCACACCTTTTTATACAAAACAGGTTTGTATGTGTGTTTTGATGAACAAGTTCTCAAAACACCATATACAGACCAAAATAACAACTTGTACACACGTCCCCGATCATACAGTACTTTCTCTGTTACTACTCTGGCAATAGTTATTCCATGCATGTAGACAATAACATCAATATAGAACAGTATGTAAACATTTTGGCCAAGACTGTACATAGTTCTGCTACAATGAAAAACTACAGTAGAAAATAGTTCCAAAAATACTCTGAGTAAATCCTTATTTACGTCAATTTTTATGTATCTACATATAGAAAAGCTGTTTCGTTTCAATAAAGTCTAATTAAATATTGCCAATCATAAAATTTCTGTGTATTTAATCTAAAAATACTTTACAAAGTTCTTCTGTCATGCCCCAAAAGGGTTTTTAAGATCCTGCATGCAAGAAATGAGAGCACTTAGACCACACTGTTCACTGTTCTATATTGGGGATTTGCTTTAGATCTAGGTAAAACAATTAAGCATTTTCCTTATTATGTTATAAATAAACATATGAAATGAAGAAAATGTAAAGATGATTATGGCAGAGTCAGAACAAAAACAAATGTCCAAGGAGAGATTCTCACACTAGGAGTCTGCAGAGTACTCCTAGACTTATGCCAACTAGAATAACTCAAACCAAGTTATTGTGGCACATGTAAAATTACGGAGTGAATGGGTTATAGGGAAGTATAGGAGGTTAAGGTCTAGAAGAGCCAATGGGTGAGCTACCTAGAGCACCTCATCATTCTTGTAACCTAGATCAGGAGCGGCCCGGCATGGCCAGGTGGTTAGGGCGCTCGACTCGCAATCCGAGGGTCGTGAGTTCGAATCCCCGTCACACCAAACATGCTCGCCCTTTTAGCCATGGGGACGTTATAATGTGACGGTCAATCCCACTATTCGTTGGTAAAAGAGTAGCTCAAGAGTTGGCGGTGGTTGGTGATGACTAGCTGCCTTCCCTCTAGTCTTACACTGCTAAATTAGGGATAGCTAGCGCAGATAGCCCTCGTGTAGCTTTGCGCGAAATTCAAAAACTATGTCAGCTAAATATAAATTGGCAATGCAACTGATGCAGTATAGCGTTTCTGCCTTTAAATCTTTTGTTTAAAAAAGGTTACTGATCTCAGATGGATCCGACAGAAATAATGTACTAGTTATTTACACAAGTAAAAGTTTGAGAATATTACGTCATCAATGACCGCGAGAACTCTTTTATTCAAAATTCAAAATAGTGAGTGAGAACTATATAAAAAAAATTTTTTAATTCTCTATTAATGGTTTTCTTCCTCAATCCTTCATTCACTTCGAAAATTAATGAAATTACCAAATAATTATAAAAAAAATTAACTATGAATCAGAACGGAATTAGTGAGACTAAACGATCCTGGATATTATTATTTTTTAATTCGCTAAGTCATGGTCGGCATGAAAAAAAAATATGTATTTCCTATATGATTTTAAACGTACCCACCTGATGAAACAATGCATTTTAAAATGTTAAAATAGGAATGTAAAAAGAGTATACTTAATTAACTTTACTAATTACCGGGCTGATTGTTTGTCTTGCTTCAAATAAATAGCTTTCTCTGATTGGAAATTAAAATTAATTCGTATACGTTCTTTCACCGAGAAGTAAGATTTTACTTGCCACTTTAGCTACATTCCGAGAAAACACCAATTCATATCTTGACTTCATTTGTGGATCAGAGAAGCATTTTTCTCAAGATAAGCAGGAATAGGTGTAAAAAAATAAATTATTATTTTGCTTAAATAATAAAAACAATTACATATAGTGTATAACAATTTGCGAACAAGTCGAATACGTTGCTGGAGGCGTCGGTAGTACGAATTGGAAAAAGTTGTATGAAATACTATAATTTAAAGTCACAATGTACAATTCTCCAGTTTCACCCCAATATCCAAGGATAAAACATATTTTCCTTTGTTTTTCCAGATTAGTTTTTAAAAGTATTGGAAATACATTCAACTGATTCATAAAAGACCTGTTAACAACGTGTTTAACAGCTTGAACATCTATTTGAGCTAAATATAAATTATCTTATAATTTTGGACCTAAAATAAATATCCTTAAATAAAATGTATACAGGACAAACCTAAATTCTCAGAAGTCATACAATTTGCTTTCAGAGGTGTGCTTGTTACTTCACTCATCGACTTCTTTTTTACAGCGAGCTGATATTTTTACAAATCTATTAAAGTTAGCTGTTTAACTGAGTAAACTATTTCTCTTTTTTTTGTGATAAATATACTAAAAGGCATATATCATTTAAGAAACAGTTTACAAAACTGCTAATCAGTTCCCTCCATGTGTATTTAAACAGTTTAC
Organism: Limulus polyphemus; assembly: GCF_000517525.1. Classification (NCBI taxonomy): domain Eukaryota; kingdom Metazoa; phylum Arthropoda; class Merostomata; order Xiphosura; family Limulidae; genus Limulus; species Limulus polyphemus. Next base: position 492,696 of record NW_013665682.1, read on the forward strand.
TAAACTGCTAATCAGCTCTCTCCATTTGTGTTTACACAGTTACAGTTTACGTAACTGCTGATCAGTTCTCTCCATGTGTGTTTAAACAATTTACTAAACTGCTAATCAGTTCCTTTCATGTGCGTTTAAACAGTTTACTAAACTGATAATCAGTTCCCTCCATGTGTATTTAAACAGTTCACGTAACTACTAATCAGTTCTCTCCATTTGTGTTTACACAGGTACAGTTTACGTAACTGCTAATCAGTTCTCTCATGTGTGTTTAAACAGTTTACTAAACTGCTAGTCAGTTCCATCATGTGTGTTTAAACAGCTTACTAAACTGATAATCAGTTCCCTCCATGTGTGCTTCTCTAAATGACATTTTTATGTAAACCCTTGTCTTGTTGATTTCATATCAATGCAAATTTTAATAGGTATTTCGCTAAAAAGAGTTTTTTTTTATTTTTAGAAATATGTTTTGCGATGTATAAAAACAAATACTGATCACACTTAATTACAATAAAGAGACATACTTCTTTTTCTAATTTGATTCTAAGCTCGTACAGCTCCAATAGGTCCAAATAAATTACGTTTTTTTTCACAGTTACGTTGTATGAAACTGACTAGGGCAATTAGTGTGAGAGCGGAAGGAACTCTGATGCATCACCAGCAATTGATCGGAACAAACAGTTTTTATGATTAACTGCAGAAAATTGCAAGCAATTTTCCCGTGCGACCAGCTATATCAGCCGATGATAAACAGTAGACAATTGTATGCAAATTGTCAGTGGCGGCAATAATGAGCTCAGAGCTTTTCAACGCTGCCAGCGTGACGACGGTATTGGCGCCACCAGTATCATAATATTGTTCTTATGTTTAGCTAGAAAATGACGTCATCTTTAATGGTCTGGGAAGGGATAGTGGGGGAGGGGGAGTAGAAATCTTGTTCTGCGTGTATAGTTTATTCATACAAACGAATAATTATGGTGAAAAAAGTGAACAAGGCTCAATCAAAATAATATTATATTATTTTTTTTTATTTCGAGTAAGAAAATACAAAACAAATCGGATCTAAAGTTTCCGAACTTACAGTAAAAAGAAACTTTTCAGTCTTTGAGTTCGTCACTTGTCTATCTTTGACAGATTGTCGTTTTAGTCCTGACTCATAGAATCACGAGGTCTTGTTTCAGCACGAAAAACCTTATTGTCTGTCGTTAAAGCAAAGTTAAAAGTCTGTATTTTTTTTTCAGGCTAAACAAGTTATTGTCTGAAGTATCAGATTACACTGAAAAACCTGCATTTTAACTTCTTCGCTGACATTTTTATCTGCAATACACTTAATATCAATGTGAACGTAGCATTACAGACTAATAAAACCCAAAACAGTAGTAGCCAATTCTTTCTCGTTCACGATATCTGAACGTGATGATTTTTTTTTCAGACATTATTTTGGTTTTACCCAAGTATATTATATCCCTTAACACATGCTGGTTTACTACCATTCGAGTTCCCCACCACCACCAGTGGCTCCTCGGTCAGTCTGTGGACTTACCCCGCTAAAAATCGACTCTATTGTTGGGCACAGACAGCCAGTCCACCATGTAGATTTGTGTTTAACTACAAGAGACAAACAAAAAAAGCACTCGAAATGACACAGACATGAAAATTTCAAAGTAACATAGTAATAAGCTGACATATTCAATCAAGGTTACAGGGGCTTAATAAGGTTTAATTTAATGCCCTGTTGTTAGGTTACTGAGTATGAATTTACAAAACTTCCGAAACAATCACCTTATATAAGGGATCGGATCCATATTACAAATGCTGCTAATGGAAATTGCACAATTATGACGCATATACTATTTTGGCATAAAATGGTCTGATCTATCATAAGCCATCGGTTATTTGCTTTGAATCCTGCAACAGATTCCGATTCTTCTATTTCCGAAATATTTTGGGATGTCCTTTAAAGAAGCTTGCATTTATACTCTATTGTTTTAGTTCACTAAAGATGTCAGCAAGGCTATGGTGCATTTTTATCAATATATGTTTTAAGTAATACCAATATTCAGTTAATTTCATTTACAGAAATGTGACAAAGTAAACAGCCCCTGAGATGGAAATAGGGTCAGGATATCAAAAATTTGTCATGGCTTGACCAATAATCGTATATAAGCTCCATTAAGCACGTCTGGGCTATCCTCAACTGATCCCTAATGTAGATTATGTGCCAGGAATGGGATCAAAACCCGCAGACCAGGATATTATTGATCCCGTCTACACAATTTGTAAACATGTTGCTACTCAAATAGGCTGCATCACAAAATATTAACCCACTCATTTTTGGTCAATTCAAGAATAAACTGATATTTTTTCAGACTTGAATGTCTATATACTTGTGTCAGGTCTCTGTATGTTATTCAAATTGGTGTTTATTTCAAGAGAGTCACTCAACTCCAGCACTAACAGGCGTATTTGTTAAATATATCAAAGATGTTTACTGAATATGCTTTAGCTTTCTCATTATTATGTTTTCAAAAAAGTGGATTATCTTTAGAAATATAGACTAAAATAACTTTATCTCCTGTGCATATAATGTTAAAGTTTGGCATAAAACCTGCTAGTGAAACCGTATATAAACGTTAATGGTAAATTTGTAAGGACATTGAGACATTAGTGTTTGGATATTCGAAACAGTTAAAAACTAAATCAGTTTTCGTAGTTTTAATATAAAATCTAGATCAAGTTTATATGACGTTTTAACTGTGTTTCATCAACCAAACATTTCTATATTGGCAAAGTCTGTAACATGACACTCTGTATTTACTGTGTAATTAAATATTTTAAATTATAAATATATAATTCCAGGTTTCAAGAACGGTTCACTGAGCCAGTACATAATTATAAATTTGTTTCATAATCAACTCTGTTTGACTATCCCTCATTCACTCGCGCATTTTCTTTCACTCTTAACTTATTACAACATTTTCGTTAAGTTTTGCTTGACTCCTAACCGATTGCTAGATATACTTCCGCGGAAGTCGGTCCCCGAATGTGCTCTGTCTCAAGAGTAAATATAAAACCAAAATTAATAGTAACAAATATTTTGATTTCTTGCTTTTGAAGTTCATATGTCATGCTGTGTTATAGCCTATGTTGTAATCTCGTGATTCATGGCATGCGCACGTTTTATTGACGACACGACAGTACAAACTGCAACGTTAAGTGTTCCTTATGTGACGTCATTTTAGTTTCTACTGACTGACTGACAGACAACACAATACTGTATAGTGGAGCGAGTGGTTAAAACGGATGACCTAGTTTTGCTTGACTCCCAACTTATTATAACACATTTCTTTAATTTTGCGTAATTCACAACCTACTATGACACCTACCCCTAGTTTTGCTTGACTCCCAACTTATTATGACATTTTTCCTTAGTTTTGCATAATTCCTAACCTATTATGATACCTGTCTCTAGTTTTGCTTGACTCCTAACCTATTATGACACCTCTTCTTACTTTTGCTTGACACCTAACCTATTATGACACCTCTTCTTAGTTTTGCTTGATACCTAACCTATTATGACACCAGTCGTTAGTTTTGCTTGACTCACTTGTTACAAACTGTTACAGTATCATGATATAACAAACAAAAAAATTTAGAGAATTTTACAAATTTGGCCCACAGGATCAAGAATGGTAGTGATTATATTTTAAAGTTTTTTAACCTGACGTTAGTATTGAATTACTGAACACTTATAGTTTCTTTCAAAAAGTATTCCAAGCTCTGAAAATTCAGTTTCATTACTGAACATACCTTTGACTACTGTCTTAAAATCATTTCGAAATAACAAAAGTGATAGGGACTGACTAAATTGAGTTTGGGTAAAATTATTGTTATTGTATTAGTTTTAACTAAAATACGTAAATAATAAAAAAAAACTTAACTTAAAGGAGGAGATATGACAGAAATAGCGTCAATAGAGAATAAAGAAGAGTAAACAAAGTAGCTACGGAGGTTATTAATCCATAGTTTGCACTCGCATTGCAGTATTCTTAACCTGATACAATGTAGGACCGAAATACAATTCTTGAGCATTTTCCCATTTTGTGCAATAACTTCTATTTCTTTTAGAAGCATTATTATTGCTACATGTCACCACATGATCCATTTAACTTTGCTGGCACAATTTTTTAATTTACTAGTTTCTTGCTAATGCATCCTTGAAATATAATGGCAATAACAGCCTCACGGGCGACTCGCCTCAACTTCATACACAGGTTTTCAAAATCAAACACAGTGAAAAGTTCACTACGTTTAGACCATCTTTTGTCAAAAAATACTTATTTAGAACGGAAACGTACAGCATACGGACACAAAGATAGGACAATAAGTTGTTAGATGCTCTTCCGAAGTTTAACAATGTATAGTTTCCACGAGATATGATTTTATGCGTCTTGCATGTTTATGATGCACGCAGACCGCTCGCTCGCTTATACATCCTGATTGTGAAGTGGTCCATATTTATAAAGTCACATCACTTAACGGATCCTTACAACCAAAACGTCTAGGGGGATTAAGTGAACTTAAGGGCTTATGTAAATAGGATACTTACGTCTACGTCACTGAATGCTAAATGTTTAAAGTCGAAGACACAACCCAAACAGCACGTTGTACGGCTTTGCGCTCAAACATTAATGAAGAATGAGAAACTTCTTATCCTAATTCCGAAACAAAAACAGTTCAAAACACTTTAATCGGAAGAAATTTAAAATTAAGCACTTGTAGAAGATTTAACCGAGTTATTGCTATGGAAAAAAATAAATCAAACTATCATAGTTTGAACTAGTAGCGTATGTCCTTGCGATTTGTAGCATCGCATTGTGTTAATATTTTGTTTATTTTTATCTACAAAAAATATAAAATTCATTACAGGATACAACATTTATTATGTGCTACCATCATAAAGCATGCACAATGTTTAATAATTTTGATAATCAGGTGAAATAACAATTAGATTATCATACTAATGTACGAAATAAGTTTTTGTTTGTTCTATCCATCTGTATTAAAAGACCTACCAGCCATTATCCATCTGTATTAAAAGACCTACCAGCCACTATACCATCTATATTAAAACTACCTACCAGCCACTATCCATCTATCGAATAAAGAACTACCAGTTACC
>NW_013665682.1:498109-508693 GCF_000517525.1 Limulus polyphemus
CTACAAAAATATAAAATTCATTACAGGATACAACATTTATTATGTGCTACCATCATAAAGCATGCACAATGTTTAATAATTTTGATAATCAGGTGAAATAACAATTAGATTATCATACTAATGTACGAAATAAGTTTTTGTTTGTTTTTTTTGAATTTCGCGCAAAGCTACACGAGGGCTATCTGCGTTAGCCGTCCCTAATTTAGCAGTGTAAGACTAGATGGAAGGCAGCTAGTCATCACCACCCACCGCCAACTCTTGGGGTACTCTTTTATCAACGAATAGTGGGATTGACCGCAACATTATAACGCCCCCACGGCTGAAAGGGCGAGCATGTTTGGTGGGGAAATTCGAACCCGCGACCCTCAGATTGTGAGTTGAGCGCCCTAACCATCTATCTGGCCATACCGGGCCAAAGAAATAAGTAAAAACTTATTTTAAATGAGGCAAACCAGTTAGTTAGCTTAATACATGTATCATATAGAGGAAGAGCGCATGAGCTTGTGTTTTTGCTTCAGAGCAAAACCTCAATGGGTCACTTACTGTGTCCATCGCGGAGAATCGAACCCCGGAGTTTGGCGTTGTAAGTCCGTAGGCTTACTGCTGTCCCACTGGGGGACGTAGAGGAAGAATGATGAATATTTTCACGACTACAGTGTCATATATATGTCTATTGCCTATTTAGAAGCTAGTTTTGTTCCTACGAACACTTTCTAAATGAAATATTAAATAGTTTATTACACAGTTGTTATCCAGTTGTAATATTCAGAAGGGAAATTCAATGTTGTTTGTTACGAAGAACGAAAATGCTATAGGGTTTATTACAACATTAACCTTCATTGCGTATTCAACAAATAATGGTATTCTTCTCCCATAAACAGCGACGTTACGAAAGTAGTATTTTTACTACATGCACAAAGAAGATATTAAAATCTGAGCTCAGATAATATTAGGTACACACACAAAAAAATCACTCTCTAAAGGTTCACGTGACATTATGATATATAAACGTCACGATGTTTACTTAACTTTAACAGTGCATTGTTACTACTGCTCTGAGTGTGTCATAATACAATCATCTATCTGAATTGTTTTGTGTTTATGACCTCATGAACTTGAAACGAGGCAATGAAATTTTCAACTAACTGGTATATTTTAGTATTGTATTCATTACAAAAAACGATTACAACCAATTTTCAACGATATCAAATGTAATCGAAAGGATGAAAATTCTCGTTTTCACACATAATCCTTGGTGTGGGGTTTTCACACATAATCCTTGGTGTGGGGTTTTCACACATAATCCTTGGTGTGGGGTTTTCACACATAATCTTAATTCTGAACTCAAAATTTGCGTACGAGTTAAAGCTACATCTTAAATACTTTGAAAGAAAGTCGTTGGTCACAAATTACTGAAATATGGTGAAATAACATTTAAAAACAATTACCCCCTACACACACACACACAAGCATTATTTTGTATCTTACGATTGTGAGGAGTCAGTCGTCTTTCTTCGTGAGTTCTCAAGTTAATAGCCACTCTTATTTTTTGTTTAACCTAATAAACATGATAGTGTAGCACGAGCATTAAGAAACGCATTCCTAAATCCAGTGAAATAACATAAAACATAAAACTATACAACAGTTGAGACATTAAGTATTTGGCTATATATGATTTAGTATGTAAATACTTCAGCGCTCACTTTATGATAAATATATTTATATTTCGTCCAGTAGTTTCAAGTTAAGTTTGTATGAATTACAAACACAAAAAAAATATAACGGATTATTGTAAGATCGAGTAACTTAATATGGGCACCAGAGCTAAATATAATAAAAACATATACCTTCATTCAAAATACTGCAAAATTAGTAATAAGATCTTACAAATTTAAACACAAATTATTTCAAACCGAAACTGTACTTGGATTCTAATGTAATAATGTGTAACAGTGTTTTATTTATATAATTAACAGAATGGTAAAATAAATTAAATAAAGAAACCGTACCGAATGATGAGGCTACAATTAACTTGTAAAAGACAATTCTGTTGTCTCCGAATAATTTGCTCCCCCCCCCCCCCCCAGTGGCACAGTGGGATGTCTGCGGACTTCCAACGCTAGAATCCGGGTTTCGATACCCGTGGTGGGCAGAGCCCAGATAGCCCATTGTGTAGCTTTGTGCTTAACTTTAAACAAACAGAATAATTTACAAAAGCTGTAATGTGGGCGAAAATGTATGACTAGTGTATTGTAGATAAGCGTACGAAAAAAAACGAAACAAAAACCTAAACATTTCACTGTTTAAGAGCAGGTAACCAACAACGTGGAAGATGAAATATGAGTTGATTAATAAAATGTTTCCTTCAAATTGTGAACATGTATTCCTTTAATGCTCGTGTCAATTTGTATTTTGATTATTAACAAAATTATTCAGATGAACTTACTAGCGAGCTAGATAATGATTGGAAAGTTATAATCGGCATATTTTACCAAGTAGAAACTTTCGACTGAGCCTAACATAACCGTTTATTTCTCGCGTGCTTTTATTAATGCCAGTTTAGTTAACACAATGGCATTGTTCAGAGACGCAGGTTGCTAAAATTCGGCTAGTAGGTTACATAGTTTAGTTAACACAATGACATTGTTCAGAGACGCAGGTTTCTAAAATTCGGTAGGTAAGTTACATAGTTTAGTTAACACAATGACTTTGTTCGGAGACGCAGGTTTCTAAAATTCGATTAGTTAGCTACATAGTTTAATTAATACAATGACTTTGTTCAGAGACGCAGGTTGCTAAAATTCAGTTAGTAAGCTACATATTTTAGTTAACACAATGACATTGTTCAGAGACGCAGGTTGCTAAAATTCGGTTAGTAAGTTACATAGTTTAGTTAACACAATGACATTGTTGAGAGATGCAGGTTGCTAAAATCGGCTGGTACGTTAAAAAGTTTCTACGTGGCTTGACTTTTATAAGGATCTTTTGTTACTCAAACATCTTTAGTATATACTCGGACCGCTATATAGTTTTAGGTTGGACCATCTTTTACTGCGGTAATAGCTTGGAATCATGATGATTTTTGTTTTATTCTCCTCCAAACCTTGCCAGAAGAAGAATATTTCTGTTGGCATTCGGTTTGTTTGTTTTTGAATTTCGCGCAAAGCTACACGAGGGCTATCTGCGCTAGCCGTCCCTAATTTAGCAGTGTAAGACTAGAGGGAAGGCAGCTAGTCATCACCACTCACCGCCAACTCTTGGGCTACTCTTTTACCAACGAATAGTGGGATTGACCATCACTTTTTAACGCCCCCACGGCTGAAAGGGCGAGCATGTTTGGTGGGATGGGGATTCGAACCCGTGACTCTCATATTGCGAGTCGAGCGCCCTAACCACCTGGCCATGCCGGGCCATGAAAGTGATACCTTGTAAAAAGGAGAAAATCATTATCGTAATGCTGGTATGCACTTTGAGATTATTTATATAGAAGAAGACGTAGGGACAATTGATCCGATTTATATAGAAGAAGATGTAGGGACAATTGAACCGATTTATATAGAAGAAGATGTAGGGACAACAGTACCGATTTATATAGAAGACGACGTAGGGACAACAGAAACGATTTATATAGAAGAAGATGTAGGGACATTTGAACCGATTTATATAGAAGAAGATGTAGGGACAATTGAACCGATTTATATAGAAGAAGGCGTAGGGACAACAGAACCGATTTATATAGAAGACGACGTAGGGACAACAGAACCGATTTATATAGAAGAAGATGTAGGAACATTTGAACCGATTTATATAGAAGAAGATGTAGGGACAATTGAACCGATTTATATAGAAGAAGATGTAGGGACAATTGAACCGATTTATATAGAAGAAGATGTAGGGACAATTGAACCGATTTATATAGAAGAAGGCGTAGGGACAACAGACCGAAGTTGTTGGCCATCGATGATGAATAATTATTTAGTCACCGAAACCTCAATGAAACGAAAAAATTGTATAAACGGATCTTTAAGTTTGGATAACTCTCACAGAGTATCACATTTTTTACAACTACGAAATTTAAACTCATAGCTATAATTCGAAATGGTGTATTTATTTAATTAAAAACATAGATATGATTATTATGTGATACTAAATGATTATTTAGTAACAAAAATTGTTTTTCTCTATAGATAAATACATAAGTGAACCGGGCACGATATAATGGTTAACAACGCGCAGATTGTGAAGCCAAGCATTCATGGTTCGTCACCCGTTGCCTAAAAAACATACGTTTTAGAGCCGTGGTTAGGCTATAATAGTGACTGCGAAATTCCACTACTGATTTAAACAAGATATGGTGGAGAGTAATGTTGGGTTTCTGTCTTTCCTATATTGTATCATTTCAGAATTAGGGACGACTAGATGCGGTAAAAAAAACCTTTATGTAGCTTTCCATAAAATTATGAAATCAAAACGTATAAGAAAATAAATATGAACTGAGTCTATTTAAACACTACAAAAACTGTTTATATATATATATAATGTAATAGAAAGTTAATGCACCGAGTAGATTGTCAGCATGGGTAATCTTTAAGTCCTTCGGTGGGACAGCGGTAAGTTTACGGAAGTGCTACTACGCTAAAATCCGGGGTTCGATTCCAGCGGTGGAAACAGTACGTAGCTCGATGTAGCTTTGTTCTAAAACAAACAGATAAAGAAAGAAATAAACAATTTTCTTGATTTGGTGAATGCTAAATCGTTAAATAAAACGAACGCCAAGCATAATAAATTTTAGAGTATAAATGTATTAAAAAAATCAAGTCACAACACGTCTAACAAAGACGTGTTACGTAATAAAATCGATTAACTGTACGTAAATATTTGTGGTGCTCAAGTTTCTTGTATTTGTTACGTGTTCATAATGATAGCGTTCTGTGTCTCCGTTTTATGGCCTAGTCTCGTTCGTTGTCTTAAGGAAGCCATCCTACTTATCTCGAAAGCAAGCTGGATTTTCTGGGGGGTGGGGTTCGATGATAGATAGTCTTAATTCTCTGCCAGACCACGTCTAACAAGCATGACTGCTGATGTTTGTTTAAAGCCTCATTCCAACCGCTTTGCCCTTCCCTAGCCCTTGGCCTGCGGCACTATGGTCGCTAATGGTCGCCAAGTCAAACAAGAATCGCCAAGCGGCATACCTAGTCTTTAATAAACCTTCTGCTGACAGCTGGGCCCAAGGTTAGCCATGATACGCCTGGTCTGTGTGGCGGGCTAGAGATAAGACGTTACTGCCTTTCGGAACTTGCTGCTTTACTCTCGAAACATGCCTGCGTTGTGTCCTAACTAATCATGGCAGTACAACCACTCGGAGTCCAGTGTACAGGCTGAGAGAACCGCTTTATTTGTAACAACGTCTGGTGGAAAAATATTAAAAAAAAATTCAAACACACACGTGTTTCCTACACAAAGACATTAATATCATTCATTAAACAGGTTAAACAACCTGTGTGGTATGTAAAACGTTCGATTTTGCAGTGTTTGCTGTAAATACGTTGTATTTATTTTTAAACAAAAAATATTAACTTCAACAAAGACGTGCAAAAAGACATTTATTGTGTGCGAATTTATCTTTGCTAGGTATCATAAAAGTACTTGTTATAATTATTAAGATGCTGTTAATTTATGCTAAGTTCTATTTAATGTTTATAAAGCAGAACATTCGCTATTGGATGTATGAATATATATATAAAGATGAGGGGAAAATCTGTGTGCAGGGTATTTTTACCACCCTATATAGTGAAACAAAATAAAAAAAATCTGGAAACACTAGGAATCGAATAATTAAACCTAACATTTAATAAGACGTCCTTGTTTGAAGTTAAGCACAAAGCTACACAATGGGCTATCTGTGCTTTGCACACCACGGATATCGAAATCCAGTTTCTAGCGTTGTAAGTCCGCAGATATACCGCTGTGCCACTGAGCGACATTGTATTTGTATTAAGTTAATTACATTTAAAACCAGAGGGAGCTGGTATCATAAACCAAATTAATGGACTGGATGTATTTATAAGTTTAATGTACTTGTACCTTAAACGTTGTACGTGATCATGTCTTACTGCTAGAGACGAAACGTTGTAACGAAATAAATCTATTACCCATATATATATATATATATAGCTGTTTCAAAACTTCGTACCGTACGACAGACTTCACGATGAAAAACTGTTTGCGAGAAAATATCTATCATACATAGATTACAAACTATATGTTAAAAAGCTAAGTATAGTTTTGTTAACGTGTATAAAAGAAACACTTTCTGTGTTGCATAAGAAAACAGCATGTATAAAAATACTTATGTTGTCTATGCAAAAGAATGTCAGTTGATGTCAAAAATAAATACTTTCGCTTCATATAAAAGTGTGTTTGTCTTATATCAAGGCCACATCGGGCAATCTGCTGTGTCCGCCGAGGGGAATCGAACCCCTGATTTTTGCGTTGTAAATTCGAAGACTTACCGCTGTCCCACCGGAGGACTTTTATATAATAATACAGGCAGATGTAAAAAAACAAATACTTTTGTTTTATATAATAATACAGGCAGATGTAAAACAAGTACTTTCGCTTTATATAAGAATACAGGCAGGTGTAAAAAAACCCAAAAAAACAAGTACTTATGCTTTATATAATAATACAGGCAGATGTAAAAAAAACGCTATATCACTCCATGCATAAGGATTATAAGTAGTAAATATTAAAAGAACACTTTTCTCTATGTAAACGAATGTCGGAAAAGTGAGAATATTGTCCTCTATCGATAAAATTACTAGCAGATATATAGAAAGACTGTCTATTTTGTCACTTTGCACAAGAATACGATGCGTGATAACTTCAGTATAAATCCATTGTATTATTTGATGAATATAACATCAACTACAGCAAAAAAAAAAATGGCCCGGCATGTCCAGGTGGTATGAGCGCTTGACTCGAATTCCCGTCCCACCAAATATGCTCTCCCTTTCATCCGTGGGGGCGTTATAATGTAACGGTCAATCTCACTATTCGTTGTTAAAATAGTAGCCCAAAGGTTTGCGGCGGGTGGTGATGACTAGCTGCCTTCCCTCTAGTTTTTCACTGTTCAATTAGGGACACCTAGCGCAGATAGCCCCCGTGTAGCTTTGCGCGAAATTCAAATCGAACTGTAAATAAATATTTTCCACATATAAAATGTGAACAAGAAGGCAAATCATGCTGTCCGTTGTGTATAGAATATGGGCATTCCTGTTTATAAATATTGTTCGTCCTGCACCACTACATCAAGGAAGATAACAAAGAGTAATAGAAAGAACCCAGCCCATGAAATACACAATGTGGACGAGAGTATCAAGATTACATCATTGTTACATAGTGTTGTATTAAATAAAATTAGAACAATAGTGTTGTACTTAAAGGAATGTTTACAATTTTTATATGGTGTTTGTTTGTTTGTTTGTATTTAAGCACAAAGCTACATAATGGGCTATCTGTGTTCTGCCCACTACTGGTATCGAAACCCGGATTCTAGCGTTGTAAGCCGCGGACATACCGCTGTGCCACTGGGGGGCTTTATATGGTGAAAAGACGTTATTGTTTGTTTGCCTTTGCGCGAAATTCCAAAACACGACACTGGTGTTTATTACTGTGAGCTGATCTAATTCAACTTAGAAGTGAATATAAAATGGTTTATTGATAAACGTAATAATGTTTTCCAAATCGACGAATACAGAACATAGTTTTCACTCACAATTTCTTTAAATAATAATTAACTGAAAAGTATATGTTGTAACACTTAAGACCCCACTATTTTATTTCCATGTGTATTAGATAATACCGAAAAATTGCAGCTTTACACCAGGGAGAGAAATTTTACGGCCCGGCATGGCCAGGTGGATAAGACGCTCGACTCACAATCTGAGGGTCGCGGGTTCGAATCCGCATACCACCAAACATGCTCGCCCTTTCAGCCGTGGGGGCGTTATATAGTGACGGTCAATCCCACTATTCGTTGGTAAAAGAGTAGCCCAAGAGTTGGCGGTGGGTGGTGATGACTAGCTGCCTTCCCTCTAGTCTTACACTGCTAAATTAGGGACGGCTAGCGCAGATAGCCCTCGTGTAGCTGTTTGTAATAGATTTTTAATAGTGTTTATGGGAAAATTCTAGCAGGTGAACCAGACTTACATCAGTCTTTACAGACACCCCCTTCCTCGGTTGCTTGTGGCTCAGCGGTAAACTTGAGGGCCTTATAACTAAACTTAGGAATTCGATACCTGTGATAAGCATGACACAGGTAACTCACTCTGTAGCTTTGTGTTTAACAGCAAATAAACAAACAAAAGTTCTACAAACAGCCATGTAATTCACTCGCAATAACCAAATTCTACTATTCTACTAATGATAAATTTTGTTTGTTTATAATTAATCACAAAGCTACACAATATGCTATCTGTGCTCTGCCTACCACGGGTGTCGAAACCCGATTTCTAGCGTTGTAAGTCCGCAGACATACCACTGTGCCACTGGGGGTCAGTACAAACACTAGTTCTATTATATTACAAATATTTGGTAAACAGTATAATATATTTGTTCAATTTCTTGTCATAGTTACTGTGCACTATCAGCCGACTGGATGCGTTTTCAAGAGATTTAACTAATTTAGAAGAATTCCAGGAAAAGAAAAGATTACATTAAAATTAACCTTTTAGTATTAGGTGGCCTTCAGGTTATTGTATATACTAATTACTACAGAGTTTTGCATATCTTAAATAGTTCTCTGGTAAAAAAAAAGAAAGAAAACATATATCCAAGTTGAGGTTCCTTTACTAGCAAAGTGTCTTGAAAAATTTATTTGTTAACTGTCAGTACGGTGTTATCTCAATCGTGAAATACGTTTACATTATAATGATCTCTGGTAGAACGTTTGTCACCACTGTAACGAATTTGTTATTATATATTTATTTTAATATCAACGTTTAACATACATGGCTTATACTATTAAATATGTATTGCGAAACTCCTGTCTATTCTCCAAACTTGTATGAGATTCTCGAGAGTAAGAATCAACAATATGTGTGTACGTAAAACGCTTGTGTTAGCACCAGTATCGTTACGTAAAACTGAAATTTCTAGAAAACCTCCACTCGCCTATAAACATAACCAACGCGACGAGTCAAACAAAGAGAGTATCTATTATTAGCTTGCTATAGACAGTGTGCTATAAACTTTGGATGCTATAACTGTGATTGTTATAACGCTTATCAATCGGAAAACTTCAAATATTTGCCCAGGAGCATTTACAAAGTTCGAACATTACAACTCATTTAACTTCAGTGGATTCTCATCAGACATTAATATTTTTACGAAAACATTATATAAATTCATCGTGAAAAACTCGACGTGTGTGGCCGATAAATAATGAAGGACAAAGCTAGCTAGCTGCCCGTTAAGTGAATTATGCCTACGTCAACTCGTAATCAACTCGTTCATCGTGAACCCTCGATAAGATATCCAAGAAGTTCCAGACTAAAAGGAAGAATTTATATTGCTTGTAAGTTTGGGAAACTTTGTTTATAAATCATTGTTTGTAATGACTTATTGTAAATTGTATTGTTGTGTGTATATTAAAACATATTTGTATAAAAAGAAAACTGTGTATCAATCTTGTTGGAAAATATCATAAACTGACTATGTATCGGCTTTTACTTAACTACTAAATCCAAAGTACAATTTAACTACTAAATTTAAATATATCAGTTAACTTAATTACAGGCTATTTGAAATTCCAATACGTAACACCACACACACACACACACTGACACGCATGCATATGTACTGAAATGTCCAACATCGTGGACAATATGGTACATCAATTTCTTTTACACACACTACAGTCTAAAAAAAAAGAAATTCAAAAGTTCATAATGTTCTTACTGTCAGACTCGAAATTTTCTCAATCAATACCCCTAAAATTAAAATATCCAATCATAACAATATCTTTTTCAGCAACCATTCTCATCTCATTATACAATTTCTCATTAACTTCCACATTCTGACCTGATGATCTATAATAAATCCTAATTACAAGACTTTTCCCTGTATATCCACTAACATCAATCTAAACTGACTCAACCTCAGTTCTATTTTCTTTAATATGCTTTACCTCAAAAGGATGCAATTCACTCCTCACATATAAAGCTACTCCTACCCCTTTTTTCAATACTCTATCTCAAATAAATAATCTGTAGCCTGGTATTTAATATGAAAATCAGCAGTTTCCACAACTGCTTTGAATTCATCAGTTTTATTTCTAATACTCCTAGTATTACAATAGTAACAATTAATCATAGATTTTAAAATACGTTCATGTTTTATTCCTATTGTATATGTTTTCCTATCAATTGTATTTCATGTTTTACTAATATCATAGCCCTTTCTCTGTCTAGCCTTAGTTTAAATCTACCTTGCTAACATGCTAGCCTTGCCATATTTTAGTGTAAGCCATCCATTCTAAAAAGATTAACTTTCCCATTAAAATTATCCCACGAGTTCAACCAG
>NW_013665682.1:509693-510582 GCF_000517525.1 Limulus polyphemus
GCACTTTAGAGGAACATCCATTTTAGAGTTAATGCACAAGAAGAAATCCCTTGCACTTTAGAGGAACATCCATTCTAGTGCTAATGCACAAGAAGGAACTCTTTGCTTTAGAGAAACATAAAGTGAAAGAAAGTAGTCGATATAAATATATGTGCTACCACCTAAAAGTGTTAGAAAGTAGTCGATATAAATATATGTGCTACCACCTAAAAGTGTTAGAAAGTAGTCGATATAATATATGTGCTACCACCTAAAAGTGAAAGAAAGTAGTCGATATAAATATATGTGCTACCACCTAAAAGTGAAAGAAAGTAGTCGATATAAATATATGTGCTACCACCTAAAACTGTTAGAAAGTAGTCGATATAAATATATGTGCTACCACCTAAAAGTGTTAGAAAATAGTCGATATAAATATATGTGCTACCACCTAAACGTGAAAGAAAGTAGTCGATATAAATATATGTGCTACCACCTAAAAGTGTTAGAAAGTAGTCGATATAATATATGTGCTACCACCTAAAAGTGAAAGAAAGTAGTCGATATAAATATATGTGCTACCACATAAAAGTGAAAGAAAGTAGTCGATATAAATATATGTGCTACCACCTAAAAGTGTTAGAAAGTAGTCGATATAAATATATGTGCTACCACCTAAAAGTGTTAGAAAGTAGGCGATATAAATATATGTGCTACCACCTAAAAGTGTTAGAAAGTAGGCGATATAAACTTAAAATAAGACCCAAAACTCGAGCGCTTTCGAATAGTTGACTATTCTTCTTTAGTCTTTCTAAGGACAGCGCATGCTCAGATGTAGACATCTTGGCATAGTAGTGTAGGCTGCCTTCCAAGGAGAATAGTGAACTATTCGAAAGCGCTCGAGGTTTGG
>NW_013665682.1:510592-514638 GCF_000517525.1 Limulus polyphemus
CGCTCGAGTTTTGGGTCTTATTTTAAGTTTATTACACTTTATATGTGATCCTTTGTGCTAACTCTTTTATCAAGATTGGTCAATATAAATATATGGCTAGTATATCTCTAAAAAATATATTAACTCTGCAGTCATAGTATTTTTGTAAGTTTTTAACTGCTGAAAATTGTGTTTAATGATAATAATTTTCGAATGCTGACTGTCCTGTAAAAAGACGAATGACAAGAGTAGGAACCCAATCAAATCGGTCTTTGCTAGAGTTTTGTCCTATGGAAATTTCGCTGCCAGCTATTTAGACCGCAGAGAGATAGTCCCAGAATAATCAGTAGGAGTACCTCGTGTAATGCACGGATCGGGAAGACTTTGCTTTCTGAAGGCAAAAATAGCCCTTATATATATACATATATATCTTTTAAACCTAGTTTTTATAATGTTAGATGTGGCTTTAAACAAAACTTTTCATTCGCATTATCAAGGTTCTTAAAATCCGCTCTGATGATGTAATTACGGTGCATTTTAAAACACGTTTCACGTACACTAAAATTACGATACTAACTATGTTTCTGTTTAAATTTTGAAAACATTGTTTATTTTCAAGTCTATATGTGTCCAGAAAATCTAGTAATCTTTAATAGTAGATGATAAGCAAACGTATCTCTGAAGTGTTTTATCAGAGAGATGTAACATTATCAGTATACATTTTAATGCCAAGTATATGTCATTGAAAATTGAAATTATCAAGATGACGCATCGTCTATCATTGGTAACATTTTAACATCAAGAAGGACTATCTGTGCTAGCCGTCTCTAATTTAGAAATCATGGACTAGAGAGAAATGAGTTAATTAACGGCTCCCAATAACAATTCCTGGGCTACACTATTTGAATAATGGAATTTGACCATCACTCTTATAACACACCCATGGCCCCAAAGTGCAGATTCGTTTGTATGACAACGAGAAGTGAACAACGGACCCCCAGATTCGTAGTATGGCACTCTAACCACATGTAAACTTTCGTTTAACTTCTGTTAAAATCCCTCAATTTTCTCTGAAAAATTCACGGAATCAAATATTTGAAAATACGTTATGTAAGAAGCTCTTTCCGTTGCGTGATAATATTTACTTTGAAGCATAGCAGTAAATAGACCTATTTAAAGCAAGTAACTCAAAAGAATGTGCTGTACAAAATGAAAGAAAAATATCCTGAGAGTTACTCTATCTACCACTAAGGAAGATCTAAGGAGAAAAGTATTTATGCAAAAATAAATATAAAATACAACACAGGAAGTGTCAGAAGCAAATGAAATAGTAAATCTTTTCAAATGAAATGACATACAAAAAATATATATATAAATATATTTTAAACGAATCTGTTTCTTTCTGATGGAACATGAACTGGTTCGTCTGATTTGGGTAAAGCAGAAAATTCTTCTGCGAAGTCATTAGCGTTAGTTTACACAACCTTTAGTCTTTCTAAGGACAGCACAGGCTCAGATGTAAACATCTTGGCATAGTAGTGTAGGCTGTCTTCCAAGAATTAATAACCACAGTAACTAATAAATTAGGAGAAGCAGTTGGCATGCGCATTGGTTTTCCCTGAAAGTATTTCAACACAAGATAGAGATCTGTAAGTCGAACATTTCTGGGGAATAGTTTCTGAAATATAATTACTCCTTTAAAAACTGGCCGAGTGTCAATACATTCATTATTAGATTAATTTAATTTAGATTACACTGGGCATTTATACTTATGCTAACACAGTAACCTCTTCGCCCTCTATTGACAGCTTTAGTAATTAAACCAATCCCAGAACATTCTGAAGTGGACTCTCAGAAAATGACGCAAAACTTTTTGGTAGTTTTATATCAGTTATCCGGTATCTTTACGAGTAAAGTAATTTTTTTTATAGGCAAAGTAATGATAATATAAAAAAATAATCGGTGTTGAAATACAAAAATATTAATAGTGAATAATGTTGTATAATTAATTCATATCCTAAAAATATTATTTGAAATTGACTTAAGTAAAATTGATAATAATTACACACCACTTGTTTAATCTGGTTCACAACCTTTTAGATACCAGGGACCGGCTCACTACTTCCCTAAACTGTCATTGACCACTAAAATTCATGTACAACCATTACGATTTACATATCAATATTCTGTCAGTTTTTTGTTTGTTTGCATGAAATCTCATGCACCAGCAAAGTGGTTGTGACGGACCGGTGATTGAGAAACACTGGCCTCGGCCACTATTATATCTGTCGTAACCCAGCTGACCAGATATTGGACGAAAGGCCTCAAAGGCACTGGATATGGCAGATGTAGTGTGTTTGATATATTATAACATATTTTCACTCTTGAGTTCCCAAAATGTATTGAATCTAAATCGTTTTGTTCCTGAATGATTAACAGGAGATCTTTCCTGAAACTATTCCAAATAAATAAAATAAATTAGCCTAAAACTATGTTCAAACAAAAGAGAACAACGACTATAGGATTGATACCCCTTTATTATTGTTTGAGTGGGAAAATATCTTTAAGTTAAAACCTCTCAGTTGGCTAGGCAACATAAAATATATGTTAAATGTTATTATATACAGTTGAAATATTGGTATATTGTATTCCTCTTGGTAAAATTCCATCACGCGACTGATGTTATGCTAATAATAGCTTCTCACCAATAAACAAAACAATTATGATGCTTGGCACGTGGAATACAGAGTTGTATTTCTTTTCCTTCCAATTAAAATTCTTTCTTGTCCAAAACATTCCTCGATAAGAAGTTAAAGAGCCTCTGGCGAGCCAATACTCTGACAGCTCAGATTATCCTCTAATCAAGTTATTGATCCTTCCAAAGCGTAAGGCATGTATTACGGACAAGTGAAAAAAAAAGCAAATAAATCCACACGGTAAGCTATAATGTACAATAGTTAAATAATAAGTGCCTCCCAAGTGGCACAGCGGCAGGTCTGATGGCTTATAACGCTAAAAACCGGGTTTCGATACCCGTGGTGGGCATAGCACAAATAGCCCATTGTTTGTCTTTGTGCTTAACAACAAAAAAAAATGAACTAGTATTTTTATAGCAATACCAAAAGACAGGATTGACTATTTTCTAACCCTATTTTTACTGTTTTTTAATATGCAAGTTTCAAAAGGAGACCTTAACACTGTTGTTGTTTGTTACTCGTACGTCAATACCTAGATATACAAGTAATATGTCATTTTAATTACAAGATAAAATGTGTCCCGAAACTTTAGGCTTCCCAACAGTTTATAGTCAATGTAGTCTTTTCGAAGAATGTTATTAGTTCTATTTAAATATTTTACCGGTTATGGTGTTTGTTAACGTATTTTAAAAAATAGTATTTATTTTGAAACAATTAAATTTGAAAAGAAAAGAAAATCACTCAAAAGTTGAAGCCTCCTGGTTTTGCTTAATTAACAAAACGAAAGGCGAGTATGAATTCTAAGTACTTACATTAATATTGTATATACAATAATAAGGTATCCACTGTATAGTTGATAAACAAAAACTAACATAGAAAATTGTTTGGTATAAAAATATATTAAAATCTGGGTTACAAAAATCAAATTGTTCTCTCAGTTCCTGTTGGCTAGCGCGTAAGACGTTTATTGTTTTCGATCTGACGATTAGCTTGTTAGTCACTAGAGAACAAATCAGTATGAACAGATTAACCGAATTTAGCAAGTGTAAGATCTACGATGAATTTTCAAAAAATAAGATATGTGTGTAGGTACCTGTGAATCTAATTTTCGGGCTTCTAAACTTTCCTTATTTAACTCCTGAAAACTGTAAAGCCTGAGACAGAATACGAACCGAGTGGCTTGTGTTCCATGTTATTCTTTCCTCTGAAGTTTATCCAAATTAAATAACATAAAATATTTTCAAACATTACGTACAAATTTTCTTAACCAGCTTCAAATATTCACTCGAACTTATGCAATGCTAAAATATATATAAGTTATCGTGTTTGTATCATGAACTGAAGAATTTTCTATACAAAGTAGTGATGGCT
>NW_013665682.1:515033-523539 GCF_000517525.1 Limulus polyphemus
AATATATATAAGTTATCGTGTTTGTATCATGAACTGAAGAATTTTCTATACAAAGTAGTGATGGCTTGTTTTTTAAGGTAAGCACAAAGCTACACAATGGGCTATCTGTGCTTTGCCCACCACGGGTATCGAAACCCGGCTTCTAGCGTTGTAAGTCCGCAGACATACCGCTGTGCCACTGTGCCAATATGCGAATATGTAAAGCCTAAATCATATTCCAAAATAGAATAATCCCGTTGGCTTGTTTCAAGAAAGCAGTGGTCAAAACTATTCCGCCTTCCACCAGACATCTCATGCAAAAAAAAGAAGAGAACAATCTTTTAACAGCGAAACAGTTAACAACGTTTTGTTAACCTTGATAACATTGTAAAACAGCAACACATGATTATGCTGATTTGAAGAAGTTGTGTCAAATGACAACTTACGCCATTAAGTGGTTGGTTTAAGAGTACAAAGCGCAAGTCTGTCATTTCTTCCAGGAAAGGCTCAGGGTTTTGTTCTTGCGATTGGTGTTGTCCTCTATTTTAGAACCGAAGAACGATCGTAAACAACACACTTGTCCATCAAACACATATTTTGCTTTAATATAATTGAAATAACTTACAATTGCAGTAAACTTTTCATGTAACATCATGCTAAAAAAAAAAAGAAGCAAAATTTAAGTAATTTACAGAGTCGACCTCCAGCGGTATACGTGAGTCTTATTCTTTCATGTTCCAAACCCAGAAAGCTCATTGGTCAAACTATACCAAGTAGAAGTATGAAAAATACGCAGAATCTCTTAGTTATACGAAAATATATCTTGTATATTATGTTTTGTAGTATAAATGTAAGTACAGCGTGATTATAAAGAAAACTCTATATTTAAACTTACTTATTCTAATAGAACTACACTGAGATTCATAAGCCTTATTTAGGAAAGTTTGGATACAGTACAGGGTGATTGAAAACTATCACAATCAAGGGTGTTCAACATACGTTTTGTAATCCCTAACTCAAGGGTGTTCAACATACGTTCTGTAATCCCTAACTCAAGGGTGTTCAACATACGTTTTGTAATCCCTAACTCAAGGGTGTTCAACATACGTTCTGTAATCCCTAACTCAAGGGTGTTCAACATACGTTCTGTAATCCCTAACTCAAGGGTGTTCAACATACGTTCTGTAATCCCTAACTCAAGGGTGTTCAACATACGTTCTGTAATTCCTAACCAATGTTCGTAGATCCTCGCAATATTTTCGACAATGAAATGCATATTTATTACAATTACTACCATCGTACTGTTGATCGAGAGAGAAATGAGACAAATAAAAGGCAAAGTTATTTTTCAAGAAAAATGCGGTAAAATAGGATTTTGGAGCACCCTGTACAGTGTCCAAACTTTCATGAATAAAACATATACTTGTCTCTGAAATGTAATGGGAATTCAATGCAAATGAAAATAGTTAATTCTCGTTAGTTAGAGAGTATACTTCTAATTATAATGTATTTCTAAATATCTTTCTTGTATTTCTTACAGAGCCTGTTACCCATAACTTTATCATTTTTAGTCACTTTTAGTTTTATTTCCACACAGTCCAAAGCCTTCAGAATTTTACCTATATTTGTATATAGTTCTGTGCCTTCCAGATTTCATCTTATCTTCATACAGTTCAGTGCCTTCCGGACTATGTTTTTATCCTCACGCAGTTCAATTTCTTCCAGGTCTTAACTTTATTTTCATTACAGGCAATGCCTTCCAGATTTTACTTTTATTTTCACACAGTTTAATACCGTCCAGATTTTATTTTCCCACAGTTCAATGCCGTCCAAAAGTTATATCTATATCTTCACACAGTTTAATACCGTCCAAATTTTACCTTTATCTTCCCACAGTTCAATGCTTTCCAGACCTATTTTTACGATCTCGGTTCATTTACCTAAGATTGTTACAGTCTTAAAGTTTACTGACTTGATCACTTTCTATGACTCACTATACACATTAAGTTTTTTCTTGTCTTGGATTCTTGAAAAGTTTTCTTTTGAGCTTGTTGCTTTGGTGAGTTCCCTCACATGTTGTACAACATATGGGCGCCTACTGTATGCAGAATTCTATTAGAGCAAATTGAAAATACTCCACACTTAGTTCATCCACACACACACCCCACCACCCCCGAATTTCAGATATGTATTTTTTTACATCACTTCTTTGGAAAGTCTAGGTTTAAAGGTTCTTAACATTTAGTTAGTTAGTTTGTTTGTTTGTTTTGAATTTCGCGCAAAGCTACACGAGGGCTATCTGCGCTAGCCGTCCCTAATTTAGCAGTGTAAGACTAGAGGGAAGGCAGCTAGTCATCACCACCCACCGCCAACTCTTGAGCTACTGTTTTACCAACGAATAGTGGGATTGACCGTCACATTATAACGCCCCCACGGTTAAAAGGGCGAGCATGTTTGGTGGGACGGGGATTCGAACCCGCGACCCGCAGATTGCGAGTCGGGCTCCCTAACTACCTGGCCATGCCGGGGCCTTAACATTTAGAGACGAACAATACTGTCATATTCTTTGATAGATTGTATAGACAGAGTATTCATAATGAAACTTAGTTGAATGGATACCAACTGCGTGTTGTAGAAACACAAGTGTAGAGGACGACGCTTCGAAAGTCTTCCGCCTTTCGTCTTCAAGTTCTGAAGATGAAAAAAAAAAAGTTCTCAACATGAAACGTTCACACTATAATTAAATTGTGTAAGGTCCTTTATGTTAGCGCATTTGTTTTTAACAAAGTGTTCATTAATTCATCAGTTCAGTTTACGACGATATAATATAAACTTGAACCACAAGTCATCTAGGTGTGTATTGCACAACGACAATTTTTATGTAACAAGACATATAAACTAGCACAAAATCTCCATTTTCTTCTTCTTTTTTTGTATTCAATTCACCAGTTTAATATACATTCACGATAATATAACGTCAATTTAAACCGCAAGCCATCCCGATGTGTATTGCACGACGACATTATGTGTAATAAAATACATGAATCAGCACAAAATGTATATTTAGTTTTATTTAACTCACCAATTTAGTGTACATACATTCACGACAATGTAATATAAGAGTAAACCGTGCTTCATCTAGGTGTGTATTGTACAACGACAATTTTCATGTAATGAAACATATGGACTAGCACAAAATATTCATTTAGTTGCATTTAATTCACCATTCATTTTTGTAAACGCATTCACAACAGTATAATATGAGAATGAGCAGCGCGCCATCTAGGCGTGTATTATACAACGATAAGTTTTATATAATAAAAACGTCAGTTTTCTGACCATAATGGACTAGCACAAAACACTCATTTAGTAGTATTTAAAAATGAAAATTTTAAAACGGAACTACACGAGTAGAAAATTTGTCATTACACACACCTAGATAAAATATCTGATTAAAGGTTTTCTAAAATCGTCTAGATGTCTCACATAACCAACCCAAAGAAAAATTGTCTAACGCACTATAGTTGAAATAAACTTTCATACTGTCTTTGAAAACAGTTTCGATGAAATCAAACTCGTGTCCATGGAAACTGTATCAGATGAATGACGATCGATTAATTTCTTCAGGATGAGCCTTTAGAACTTCAAGCCTGTGACTAGAGGGAATGTAGCTAGTCAACGCCACCCACCGCCAATTCTTGGGCTTCTCTTAACCAATAGTGGGATTAATCGTAACTATATAACGCCATCACGGCTGGATAGACGAGCATGTTCAGTGGTGGGATTTGAACACGCGGCCCACATATTGTGAGTCGAGTGCCCTAACCATGAGGCAATGCAAGGCCCTGAGAAATTATAGGATATAAAAACAAGGTTCAAAATGATCTAACTTGAAAATTATAGGATATAAAAACAAGGTTCAAAATGATCTAACTTGAAAATTATAGGATATAAAAACAAGGTTCAAAATGATCTAACTTGAAAATTATAGGATATAAAAACAAGGTTCAAAATTATCTAACCATAGAGTACAAATAAACCAACTTACAAAGTAACAGTCTTGCTTTTCAAATCATAACTGATCTACTAGTTCACATCATAATCTTTAATGTACAAAAACGAACTGTACGTTGTGACACTGGGAAAACAAGCATGTAATTTACGTGCCAGCTTTATTAGACACTCCACAATATTAAGTCTAGTCTTTGAAGGATGTTCTTAGATTTCAATAATCCGTAACTTAAATGTCAGGACTAGTATTAAATAATCCTTCATTTAGGACTAAGCTCATAGTTAGATGTTATTTCGCTTTGACTTACTTTTAACTGCCTTAATAAATATGACAAAAGGGGGCATCAGTTTGAACGTTAACCAGTTCATTTACATTTCATTCAATTTTCCGCGACCATCTCATCTCTCTGACGTGTGAAATAACATATTCTGTTCATTTTATAGCAATTTCTTACATGCCAAGTCATGCATCACATCACATTTTGTTTCAACGGTGGTTTCAATACTGTTACTCTTCGCCCATATCCAACAACAATTACAATAAGTTCTTCCGATACTTTAAATTAATATAGAGTAGATTGCCACCGAACATGGACGTACTGTAGTGTATCATGTTGTTAAGGGTTACTATGACGCCATCGTTTAAAATTAAGTCCCTTATTATATATTATAGCGCCATCTGGTGACAACGTCTCACGAATAATTTGGTTGACCTTTCCTGAAACAAGCTTTATTAGCAACAGTTTCAATTGTTTTATAAACTTTTTAAAAATTTTAGAAATTTTTAAAACATTTTAAGTGTCGCAGTTTTTCAAACTTTTGTTGTTATGTCTAAACATTTTTACGTGATCTCTACAGAATAAAATCTGTTAGGGTACAGATTTTTCATCAGAATCAGTTCCTGTTCAGAGTTGTGTTGCACTAAGCCTATAATGGTATTTCGTAACAACCACAGGAAACATCGCAGACTTTCACATTTAATGCTATGTATCTTGTATAACTCTATTATCGAACACACTATTAGTATGTCTTGACAAAGGAATCTCTTGTTGTATCCCCTCTGTTGTTGACTGGCGGTCAGGTTTGTGATAATGAAAGCACTGAGTTGTGCTCAAATCATCTCCTAAAACATAATCATGTCGTCGATAAATGAAGATACCTGCAAGACCGATAACGCAAACACAAAAAATTCCCAGGGTAAGGATACCGATAAAAACAGGGCTAAACACATGAGACCTGGAGTTAGGAGTAGCACCGCTGGTGGCGCTGCTATCAAGAATAGAATTGTCTACTTCCTGATGTTTTCGACTCTTTAGCGTCTGATCTTCTGATGACGATGCCAATAGTCTGGTTGTATTTGCTGAAGTAAGAAATACTTTAAGGTAAAGTCAGACACAAGTTACGGACAAAAATAAATAAATAATAAATTTCGCGCTGTATTAAAAATTAACTTTAGATAAAAATATTTGTAGATACACACACAGTAGTACACAATTCCACATCAACGAAAAAAAAACAAAAAAACAGTTAATTACTTGTTGACTAGTTAAATAAAATTGTAAATCAAAATGGTTTCAATCACTTATTAGTTCAGGAAATAAATCAAAAATTACAATTTGTGTATGAGTAGACACTATAATTTTAAGATATTATTTTAAAATAGTTGAATTTCCCTCATTTTGATAATTTATAAATTTTAAATGTGTTTCATTCCAATGGTATCAATATGTAGAAAAACTACAAAAAAAAAAACACTCGAACC
Source organism: Limulus polyphemus (assembly GCF_000517525.1). NCBI lineage: Eukaryota > Metazoa > Arthropoda > Merostomata > Xiphosura > Limulidae > Limulus > Limulus polyphemus. Next base: position 520,786 of record NW_013665682.1, read on the forward strand.
TTCTAGTGATGAATCTTTAATGGATGTATTTGGAAGTTTTGACATAACCCAGGCTGTAGAAGTTGCCATTGTTTCTTGGTTGCAGAAGTTTGTTGAACAGCACATCAGGATTGGCCAGTTACTAACTATAGCCGGTCGTCGATTTTCACATAAAAGGGGTGTCTTAGTGATGATGCACCCTCGAACCAAAGGGCTGGAGCCGTCTTTTCGGTCCAGGAATTGCGTGTAACACACGCTGCTTGTGTTACAGGTACTGTGATGTTCTAGTTGGCACTGACTAGTAGTACACAGACAGGTGATACGTCTCCCTAGAGAAACGGGTAGATGTATTAATATATGACATACGACACTGATGTTACCAGGGATATGTTCTAGCTAACACTAACTTTTAGTCGCACACAAACATGTTTTCTTGGAAAGAGACAAATGGGTGTATTTGTACCTTGGGGAGGGGGTGCCATTAATGTAGTATATTCTAACGTTACTATTAGTGTAAAGTTTATAGGAAAAAAAATAGGTGAAATACCACACACCATAAAGTACTAGAGATGTGAATATGTGTTGTGAAGTTTATAATGTTCTACCTATCAGGTAATAAATTTTCGTCTGAAAATCTTATTTTGTGACACATAAAGTGAATACGGAATTTTATTGGAAACCGTCCTGCCATCTAGTGACGTGAACTTTAATGACAATAATTGAAAGAGGTCGCCTATATTTTATTACTTGCTTGTTGTAAAGCGCAAAGCCACAAAATCTTTGCTGTGTCACCACGGGTATCGAAATAAGGCTTTAAGCGTTATAAGCCTTTACACTTACCGCTGAGCTACAGGAGGTTAATGTAAGACTACACTATGGGCTACCCGTGCTCTGCCCACCGTAGGTATCGATATCCAAGTTTTAGCGTTATAATTCCTCAGATTGACCGCAGAGCCACCAGGAGGTAAATTTTATTACTAATCTGCGTCAAGTTACAGCAGACCGAAGCCCTATCACTTTCATTGTTCAATAAAAATAAAATATTATTAAATATTTTAATAGATATTAAATATAAATCCAATAAAGTAATTATTAGGAGATACAAAAATAATTTGAAATAACTCCTCTTTTATTACATACAGTGTCTTTGAAAAATAGAATATCCTGAGGAAGAAAATTCCATCTCCAAAAAACAATGTAAATTAAATTGTTTAGACTATAAAAGAATGTCACGTGTCAATCAAGCTAATGATAGGAAGCAACACGTGGAATGAAAAATGTTGGTACATCATATTAAAGAATAAAATTCTAATGCTTTTGACAGGCGGACCTGTCTTCGGTAGGTGTAGAGGCAGGATCATATAAATAATGTATTTTCCAATGTTAAAATAAGAAAAATACTGACTTCCTGGGATTAAATCATCCCAGATTCTCGTGTCGTGACACGAGCTTTCTACACCGAAATATTAAAATAGTTGCTATTGATAGATTGATATTGAAATTATTATAGAACATCATTTGACGTCTTGGCTTTAATTTAAGAGCAAAAACGATTTAACTAACTGTAACGGCGTGACAAATCTGACATCTTGATTCGTGTCTTGACGTTAAATAATTGTTCCTTACTACAGAATATAGTTTTAATGGTCATAGTATTCCAAAGTTTGCTTTCTTATTTGGTACTAATTTTAACGATGAGATATAAAAGAGTAATCTGTCATAGTTAAGAAAATAGACAATAGCACATGCTATAACATAGCCTAATTGAATTTCTTTGTACAACCAGGTTGTGAGAACAAAGGATTCGTGCGACATGTTTTCGGATAACACGTACTCCTAAACATCGTTTAGAGGCACATCAAAATGATTATTATAACCTCACACATTTAGTTTATCAATAAACAACAACAAAATAAAGTCTGCCTTGGACTGACATTTCAAATAAGGAACGAAATTACCAGAAAAGTAAAAGGATTCACCGGATCAGAAACATGGCCTGGTTTAACAATAAACATAGCTAGACCGAAGCGATATTTAGAGAAGTGTGACACGATCTAATACAACTATTGACACTGGAGTACAGACTGTACACAGAAATATGACATGAACTAATAAGGCCATGTAGAGAGAAGGCAGACTGTAAAAGTGAATACAAAAATATAAGACACCGTCTAACATAAAAATACAAATTTTGGCCGCTGAAATTTATACAAAATTAAAATATGGCCTGATACATAAATAGGGTTGTTTGTTTGTTTATTTTAGAATGTCGCCCAAGGCCAATCTGTCCCTCGTTTGGAAATAACAGACTAGAGGGAAGGCAACTAGTCAATAACTTATATAGGTAGTTTTCTGCGATCAGTAGTTTATATTAATTAAATATCAGTTGTATTAACATTTCCAGCAAAATTAATCATTTCAACAGTCAAACATTATAATAATACTCAATTTTTGTCTGTCCTGAAAATGCGCGCGTCTTACTCTCTAAATTCAATTCGACAGATGTAAATATAGTTTAGTAGACGTTTGTTCAACAATATATTAAAAACTTATCAAAGGTCTAACGTTGGGCCGTACAATAACATTATAAATATATTTATTGGTAGTATTAAGTACGGCAAAGTTTAGCCCAAACTAAACTAAAGCAAAAAGCGTACACAAGTTTCAGTGTTAATTTATCTTTTTTATCGAACATAAGCCGTAATTTAATAAAGGCTTAACTAATGTTAGGCTGAAGACTAGTGGAGTTACAGATTTCGGTGTCTGTGATTAGAA
>NW_013665682.1:523920-531735 GCF_000517525.1 Limulus polyphemus
AACTGCAGTCAGAGAGTGTGTAATTGAACTGAGTATTGTTGAAGTCGAGCACGTGAGACGTTTGTTATAGTGCGACTGTTGAAATTAAGTGTATCGCAAAGTTATATTCAGAAAGAATAAACCAGTTTTATTCAAGAAAGGACTTGTGTCGCTAAAGTTTCGTTGGAACGAATTTAAGGATAATTAACTATCGAACGGAGACGTAACAATATAACACCGGATTTTGGTCAGCTATTAAAGTCAAACCTAACATTTAAGAGCTCTCATACATTCAGTATTTATATATATTATATAAAAATAAGTTATACCCATTCTTGAAAGCTCAAAGACAAGAATCATTAATATAAACGGATTACTTTTACATAAGAGTTAAACCTAAAGTTTAAACTTACAAGAAGCAATTATACACAACACACGGGCCCGGCATGGACAGGTGATTAGGGCGCTTGACATGCAATCTAAGAGTCGCGTGTTCGAATCACCGTCCCACCAAACATGCTCGCCCTTTCAGCCATGGGGGCGTTAGAACATGACAATCAATCCTACTATTCGTTGATAAAAGAGTAGCCTAAGAGTTGGTGGTGGGTGGTGATGACTAGCTGCCTTTCCTCTCGTCTTACACTGCTAAATTAAGGACGACTAGCGCAGATAGCCCTCGTGTAGCTTTGCGCGAAATTCATAAAAGAAACAAACATAACACATTGCATATTTAGATTATCAACGATACAGACTAAACAAAAACAGTTATTTTCTTTACAAGCACATTTAACCCGTAATTGCATTAACTGCAGACCAAAAATATATCTTAACACATCATTACCTTTTTGTTAGATTTTCGCTGAAATAAGCAGTTATACTTTATAAACTTGCTGTTTGTTCTATGTATACTCTAATCATTCTGATTACGATCGACCGTGTGTACCGATGTTGCTGTTTGTAGTATTTTATACACGTGAAAAATCTAAGGATGAATGAAATCACTAAATCAATATCACTAGAGTTCACAATGACTTCCAATCTTATGTTTAGAACAAGTCACTTTCACAAGAGAAGTCCTGCTACTTTTAAGGAAATTATTAATTTGGCTATTTTTTTGTACTTTCTGAAAATTAAGCAGGTTATTAAATCTAGTGAAAAAGACTATTTAATACAGAATCATTAGATGGAGTTTTAATCATGCCGGATTAGTGAGTTAGAACATTACACTCATTCACCTTATTACAACGACAGTTATTAAAGACTGTATAGTGAATCAACACATAAGGTTAAAGTTACATTATTTCGGGTGGAACAAAGAAATATTAGACTCAGAATCGTTGCACAGGCTATCGACTTACCAGTTAAAATACAAGAACGATTTAATGATGCATAGATGTCCGTTATCCTAAACGGACTTCCTTTCTGGACCTTTTTTATGTTATTATATACAGACCCAAGCCTTTTCTTTTTACTTTGTGAGTTTTGTAGGCGTACATCAGTATATTGACAGTGATCAAGTGAACAAGTTTCACTGACATTTTGGAATTTTATCAACCAGAACTTGTAATTTTACTGTGCACCAAACTTAGAAATATTTATCTGGAAAACAAAGGCTAAAGTGTTTAGAGTTTTCTCTATAAAACTCCAAACACTGGTTGGAGTTTCAATGATAACAACTCACAACTAATTTGTCAGTGATTACAGCGACATCAAATACTCGTGTGAGAAAATTAGAACGCAGGAATGTCAAGCATTTGAAGAATTTTTGGATCCAGGTGACCTTCTAATTTCCCCAGAGATGGCACTGCTGCCGATGGGTCCGAGTTTATCAGTAAAAGTTAACAACATGTGCGGCTGCATGTGACCGACGAAATGGACATATTTGTGTTCTAAGAGTTTCACCAGGGAAACATTACAAGTAAAAAAAAAAAGAAAAAAGGCAGATAAAAAATTATGATAACATACTAAGTTCTGCAAAACTCCCCGAGAAGCCAGAGGCACAGCCCGCCTTAATCATATACAGGGCTTTGCGACGACAACACATTCTAAGGATATTCTTCGATGGCATAGAACATAATTAGAGACTCGGAATATCTCAAGGTCAAACAGGCTTTGAAGCGCAGAGAAAGAGCGAAGAGTTTTCATGGTTGTGATTTTCCTTCGAAACTATGTCACCGTTAAAATAATGTTTTGATGACCTTATATACCGCTATCATACTATTGTTGTTGTTGCTTGCTTTTGAATCTATTTATTTACAAACACGCCATTCAGAGAATGAGACTTATTACAAAAACATCATCTTTTAATGGAATGATAACGTTGTTTTATAATTACTGGCCTCTGCTTTAATTCAAAATATCAATTCTTCCAAAAATTGGAAGAAAAAGTCTACACCTTTTACTTGCTCATTATAGAAATAACTCTTATTTCATCAAATAAATCGTTTCTTTCATCACATTCTAATTCAGATGTTAACATAAATAAACACCTTTGATTTATGAACTTAGGCATCATTTTGCAAACACCAGAAAAGTGTTTGTTTGTTTGTTTGAAGCTAAGCTACACATTGGGCTATCTGTGTTCTGCCCACCACGGGTATCGAAACCCGGATTCTAGCGTTGTAAGTCCGCAGACATCCCGCTGTGCTACTGGGGGCCCCATAAAAGTGTAACGATGACTTGTCGTATTTCTTCTGTGTAACGTGGTTTGGTTTTGAAATGGATGCAAGACTAAACTTTTAGGCGATTCTTGTTCTTGACTAAGATGATGTCAGTTAAAACTACGTGCTTCTTTAGAGATTAGAAAGCAGAGGGCCGAAGCTTTTAAATTTAGCTCTGTTTGTTTGGTATAATATTTAAATCACTTCTTTACGTTGTAATAGCGTTTCCACACATGAAAAAGTAATAACAATAATAATGACCCCAAAAAAATCAAAGATTAGCGCCTTCCATCTTTGTCGGTCCAAACCTTGTTATTTTTGAAATATTATTAAGAACCATTGATATTCTTTCTAACTGTGTTCGTGTTGTTCAAGATAAACGTTTTCCAAGTTTTTAGGCTCTCTATGGAAATAGCTTTTAGACTAACTAATTCGTGCTGTCTGTGGAAAAATTATTTCCAACTTTGTTCACACCATTTCATTATTCCTTTTGATGTTGCCCAGAAGAAAACGAAAACACCTTATTGTCTTATTACTCTGTCAGCCTGCCATTGCCATGGCTTGGTAATTAGTACTCTCAATCGGCGTGTCGCGGGTTCGAATCCCATTACCGAATGCTCGACCTTTATCCCATGACACCCTTTATGACAACAGACATATTTTATGTTGGATTTCTTTGTTGTTCGACAGTTTTGGAATGTTTTTATTACACGATTTCTATATTGCATTGTTTAGAACACTCATAAAAAACGCTTTCTAAAATGTAAACAGTATAAATACCTTTACTTAAATAAACAATGATGCAGAAGCAGCGTACAGCCGTGGTGTTTTCAAGTCCCTCAACTACCATATTGGTATAACATTAACTGCATCTTCTTCTTTTGTTACAACAATTGGTTTGGACATCATTAACTTGACGAGAACATATGAAAGTGATCCTATTATGACAATCTATTGCACTAACAGCAACATCACGTGTATAATGAACTGCACACATCATTGCACTAACAGTAATATCACATCTTTTCTTGTACACATCAATTGAACGAACGTACCACAATGGTGGATATTTTACAGAGGCATGTTTTCTCCACCAGTCTCCATGCATCTTCTCAGTTTTTCATTCTCTTTGAATAAGTCCCCCGTGGGACAGCGGTAAGTTTTCGGATTTACAACGCTAAAACCAGGGGTTCGATTCCCCTCGGTGGACACAGCAGATAGCTCGATGTGGCTTTGCTATCATAAAAAACACACACACTCTTTGGATAAATTAAATTATGTCTATAAGAAATATCACCTTTCCACTGTTGTCCTTCAAGCCCTAGCTTAATATTAGAGACAATTAAAACACAGAGAGTCCAAGACTTTTTAAAAATATGAATGTGATATTTCAATCCCAAGTTTCAAATTGTATAGTCCAGTAAAAATTTTGTTCCTAAACTCTTATAAGTAAGATATGAAGTATTGGGCTCTGTTAATTTATGCCACATATAATTTTTTTATACAGACTAGAAAACAACGACATAGATTCTTTTTATATAGTTGTACACAAAAAAATTCAGATATTTCATCGTTTCAACTACCTACTTGAAGTCACAAACTCAGTCATTCTATATATATTATTATATTTATGATAATGCCACCTTATTTTAGGATAGTTTGGTAATGATGACGAATAAAATATTGTTTTTTCGCATAGGTTACTGTTCACTACAAATTTGTTTGTTTCGCAAAGTACAAAACATAACTATCTGAAATGTTTAGCTGACTAAGTGATTGCCTCAAACTTTGAACTCATAAGGTCGATGAATAAACAATGAATAAGAAATAATCGAATTACATTTTCTAAAGTACCATAATACGCATCTTCTACTAGTTAAGGTAGTCCAATTAAAAGTTTCATTTATATATAAACATCATTTGAGTCCTCACAATAGGATCCCGGAGCCAAGCTGCTCAAGTTCAAATCGTACTAAGTGATATCAAACAGAAACCGAAATATTCAAGTTGGAGAACGTCTACTGATCTATGCTAATATAATGTTCATAAATATAATTTATGTCGTTAAATTTTTGTTGCTTTTTTATTATTGGTTTTTATTTGTTTGTTTGAATTTTGCGCAAAGCTACACGAGGGCTATCTGCGCTAGCCGTCCCTAATTTAGCAGTGTAAGACTAGAGGGAAGGCAGCTAGTCATCATCACCCACCGCCAACTGTTGGGCTACTCTTTTACCAACGAATAGTGGGATTAACCGTCACATTATAACGCCCCCACGGCTGAAAGGGCGGGCATGTTTGGTGGGACGGGGATTCGAACCTGCAACCCGCAGATTGCGAATCGAGCGCCCTAACCACCTGGCTTTATTGGTTTTAATTTCAACAAATATAATAGGAACGATAATTTGTTTCTAATTAAGCACAAAGCTACACAATGGGCTATCTGTGCTCTGCCCTCCGCGGGTATCGAAACCCGGTTTCTAGCGTTGTAAGGCCGTAGACATGCTGCTGTACCACTTGGGAGCACGAATGATAAATATTAACCGAAGACGTAAGGATAAACATTAGTGCTGATAATGTGCTTCCTTAACACTTAAGTCACAAGTCGTACAGATTATTTGGTTGTGAAGCTTGTGACAGGACATCATAGCATCGCAATGTTAAATATGCAGTAATTACTAATTTCCACTCGAAGTTACTTTCCCCGAGATCTGTTTGTTTGTTTCGAAAATTCACAAAAACCTACACAAGAGCTATCTACACTAGCCGTTTCCAATTTTGAACTTATTAACTCTGGGGGCAACTTTAATCAAATAGTGAGATTTAACTGTCACTCTCCTAACGCACCAATGGCAACTTGACCCTATACACGGACCTTCCGAATTCACAATCGGGCACGCTAAACACTATATCACGCCGTACATTCTCGATGGTCAGATGGATTCTGATTCAACAGACATGCATTTTTAGTATTGAGAGACTGAGAAACACACTTTTTTTATATACACTTTTAAAATACTGTATTTCGATTTAATACATATGTATAAATTAACTATGGTTTCTATGTTAACGAATGAAAATAAAATTATGATTGGTATTCTTATTCGCATGTAGTTAAAAATTATATTAGTAATTATTGACAAATGCATTAAATAACAGTAAAGGATTTCAGTGTATGCAACAAATTCCTCGTTTCACCTTTTTCCGACATCATTAATAACAGAAACGGATTAGTCCAAGTGTTTCTTATTGATATTTGCGTCTCACGTTAATCCGAAGTACAACGTGAATAACGAAGGAAGTTTTTGCTGTCAGTTTGCTGTCTCAATTAGTGTGCACCTCAATTTTACTGAGAACGTTAAGCTGTGATCAGCTATATCGTCCAATAATAATTGACTGATATAAATCCCTTTGCCCTCGGCATTTGACGATAGTCATTCTTCAGGCTCAGCAAACAATGGCAGAAGACGACGCTGAAAAATTGCTGACTACTTGCGTTCCAGCATGCCCGTGTGCGCGTGTATGACGTGTCTCTTGTTTTATGGTCAAATAAGGGCATCGTAATAGCGACAGACTGAAAACTATCTGCACGTGACAGAGGGGAAATGACCTCTTTATGAACATTTCAAAGATTAAATGGAATAAAAAACAACATCAAATCTTGTATACAACTATAGTTAGTAATATTTAGTCGATTCCAAGGTTGATAAATTAAGGGGTGGGGAGAATCAGGTGTTTGTTTGTTTTGAATTTTCGCGCAAAGCTACACGAGGGCTACTTGCACTAGCCGTCCCTAATTTAGCAGTGTAAGACTAGAGGGAAGACAGCTAGTCATCACCGCCCCCCGCCAACTTTTGGGCTACTCTTTTGCCAGCGACTAGTGGGATTGACCGTAACTTTATAACGACCGCACGGCTGAAAGGGCGAGTATGTTTGGCGGGACGGGGAGAATCAAGTGACAAAACAATATTGACAAAATATAAAGTATACTTTTGACAGTGCAAGTGTATGTTTTTTCGCTTTACATAAATTCTTCAGAACTACAGTAGTTCGGTTTATATGTTTTTTCACGAGAGTTTCAGGATTCGAAAGCCGTTATAGCGCAAACATATGTGTGTGTGTGTGTGTTTTATTATAGCAAAGCCACATCGGGCTATCTGCTGTGTCCACCGAGGGGAATCGAACCCCTAATTTTAGCATTGTAAATCCGAAGACGTACCGCTGTCCCACCGGGGGACAAAACGTAAACAACCTTTGATTTCATTGATGTATATACTTCGTGGTATTCCAGTAAAACCAGTTGGTTATTCAAATCAAACAAATTTCTAATGATCTTATTTTCACACTTTTATCAGCACAGACTAATTCCTACTCTAGTCTTATAACTAGCAGATCAATACAATCTCATTTCTTTCTTGATTCGTAAAAGCTGTGAAAACACACACACTCACTTAGCTTTAAAAATGAGAAAACTGGTTATATTACCTTTACTTGATTATATTTTTTGTATTTAGAACAGCGCCATCTGTCTTGCTTTCTAAATAACAAACATCATCGAGGCTTAAAGCTTATAACAAGCTATTTATTGGGTCATGAACAAAATAATCCAGTAAAACTTTAACATTGCTGTAATTATGAAAGGTATAAAGACTAATATTTTATAATCACAATTAAAATAAAAACAATTTAACATCAGTCATATCCAAAAGTTAACATGCATTCAGAAGATGTCCAGAACAGCAGCCCACCACTCCATTCAGGAACTGAAACATCGATCCTATATAGGAAAATCAGCCAAAAACCGATTGAACCAGAACAGGTAATCAAACATTAAATTTAAGCACCTTTAAGTCCAGACAAATATTATTTCAAACAATCATATTAATGTACGCAATGAAATTAAGCGTCGACTTCGAACAATCTTATCAACACATTTCTATTCAACACCGATGTTAACCACATTAAAACAATTTAGTTAAACACAGATTTTAAGAAATTATATAAACGCAATTCAGTGAAACACAGATTACAAAGAATCATACCAACACAGTCCAGATTAACATCGACATCAAATAGTCAAATTAACACAACCCAGTTAAACAACAATCTCAATATAGACCAGTTAAATAAATTTCAAACAACAATATCGATAAGTCCAGTTAAACACCGATTTAAAACA
>NW_013665682.1:532633-539049 GCF_000517525.1 Limulus polyphemus
AAACCTTATCGATTAGTCCAGTTAAACGCCACTTTCAAACAAAAATAATGATACAGTCCTGTTAAACTGCAATTTCAAGTAATAATATCGAGTACAACACTAACTTCACACAGAGCTACATTTAACACAGTTCAGCTAAACATTACTTTAAATAACCATATCAACCATTTCCAGTCAACTATCAACCATATCAATAAAGTATAATCAAACACGAAAAACAAAACAAAAAACACAATGTTGAGGAAGCAGAGTTTAAATGGGGTAGGAAGTACATTTGAGATGTGAAAATGATAATTCTATGATGATCAGGAGGTATGACCCCCCTCCCCCCAAATATAGCACTTATAGAACGCGGATCGTAAAACATAAACAAGTAATGTATAGTAGCCAAAAAAATATTAACAGTAATTAACCTGACCCCACCAGGCGTAGACGGGGGTGGTTGGGGGAGGAAACTAATTTTCCTCCTGCTTTCTGGTTCCTCCGCCTGTGATAAACTGTATGTTATAAAATACTGCACTGTGAAAAATGATATTTAAATAATAGCCTTGAAATCTGATAATACGTCATAAGTTAATAACAATTTGTGTGACAATGTCGAGAGCTTGAATTAACATAGTAGTTGCTCATCTACTCTTTTTCTTAAAAAGCGGTTTTGTTTTTATTAGTCAAACCAACTTATTCTTAAAGACGAAAAATCTCACACACTTTGAAATCCGTTTCCTTAAATCACAGTGCAATAATTCGATTAGCAACATAATTACGTTTTAGCTTCAGCGTGAAGTTATTTTGCCTTATTTCCAAACTGAATAGTGCTGTCAGTATTATTACCACTTCTCATTTAAACATGAGAAAATAAAGGCACTAACAAGGTTGAAAGGCTTAAATCAATCAGAACAAAATATTTTCGTCAGGGAATAACTCCTTTTTTTTTTAGATGCCCAGTACATAAATTCTTCTAATTAATGGGTTACAGTATAAATGATTTTAACTGACATCAAATAGTGAAATTTAAAGTTTGAGAAGGTTACTTTAGTTAAAAATAATCTGTAAAAAAACTTTCTTTCATGGGTGCAAACTGCTTTAACTTTTATCACATTCACCAGGATTTTCCTGTTCTTTCTGAAGTAAATGCCGTTTTAAAATTTAATTTAGCAGTTAACTATGTTTAAGTGACGTGTTAAAGAACATAAGAAATGTATGATTCAACTGAAAGTTCTGAGAGTAAATTTATTTACTAAATAATTTTCTCTCTCACTGCCATGAACACATATATCTCCTCCTCATATCTACATGCACATATACATTCGATTTCGAGCTGTGCTGTCCGGACTGTGATTTGCAATGGGATGTTTGTTCTGTGCTCACTAGAGGTATCGAAGCCCGTTTCTTAGCGTTATAAGCCTTCAAACTTACCGCTAATTCACTATGGAGGTCAGGCTATGAATCTGAATGTTCATATACTTATACATTCTATTTTTAGCCGTGTGTTTAGCGTGTTCATATTACGAATACGGATGTTCATTATTCGCATTATTGTTAATAAAAAAGTTAGTTAACTCATTCTTGTGAATTAGGAGTTTTATACCATTATAAAGAAAGGGTATTCCTCTACACATTTCCCAAAGTGTCTTTTTTTTAATATTATGTACCTAAAAATAAACCTGACACTAGGAAAGTTGTTTATCCATAAAGGTGACAGTGAAAGTATTTATGATAATGTTGTGGTGATCGGATACCAATCTTTGTCATGGGTAGTAAGTAGCCTTTACGATCATCTAAGTCTAAGACTGAGGTCGAAAGAATAACTCACAAAGACTTTCATCAAGAAGACCCACGATCGAATCCGGCTACTACCAAAACAGAATATCCCTGAAGACGGCGACAGATTAGCGCAGCCAAAACGTAGGATAAAACTAGTTAATAAGTAGTATCTAATAAATCAAAAAGTTGCTAATAACTAATTAAACTTCCGCCATAGTATGGGCTATTAATCATGGCAACGAGTGACAACGAACGTCAAAACACAAATACCAAAGTTTTACTTTTCAGAATCATTTTAATGTCATAATTTGTCCAATGTCATATTTGTATTGAGTGGCATTGCACGATGCCGAAGAAACTATCCTGTAACGTAATAATTTACATCACGGCATTTATACAAGAAGAGAAATGAAACAACTCAACAACGTTTGTTTTTGAACAAAAAAATGAAAATAATTGTTTACCCAGGAAGTCCCTCTTCAGCCGCTTATTACATCAGTTTGTTAGTTTAATCTAAACAGTTTAATCCACCATACTAGATAGGCATACATAATATTCAAAACATAATCATTAATGTCTATTAATCTTCGCTGTGTGACTGTTGATGACAAAACCACCTTTATAAGGTATATTCTCACTTATTTTTTATTTTTTTTATAACAAACTAGGACTAACTTGAATTAATTTCAATCTTATTACGTCTGGTTCTGAACATTTCGTAAATACATGAACCATGAGAATTATACAAGATGTAGCCACTAGAAGGTCCCATTACCGACTGTTCCTCTTTCACTGCACACAACATAATCAAAATTATCTAAGTGGTTTTGGATTTTCTTAAAAAAAAAAAACTCTTTGATATAGAAAACGTCTTTCGCTGCTTATATAAAGAGATATTGACTGTAATACGGTGTAGACAATTAGAACTCACATAATCGAGTTGCTTTCAGATCATTATCCAAATTGGCGTCCGGTATTGATTAACGACGCTTTTATTAGGCCAACGTAAGACAGGTATCCACATCGGCGTCCGGTATTGATTAACGACGCTTTTATTAGGCCAACGTAAGACAGGTATCCCAATCGTCATCCGGTAGTAATTAATAACGCTTTATTAGGCTAACGTAAGACAGGTATCCAAGTCGGCGTTCGGTATTAATTAATAACGCTTTTATTAGGCCATCGTAAGATAGGTATCCCAATCGACATCCGGTATTAATTAATAACGCTTTTATTAAGCCAACGTAAGCCAGGTATCCCAATCGGCATCCGGTAGTAATTAATAACGCTTTATTAGGCTAACGTAAGACAGGTACCCAAGTCGGCGTTTGGTATTAATTAATGGCGATTGTATTAGGCCAATGTAAGAATCATAATTATTCAACTTTTTCAGTATTTCGTTGTTGTTTTTTTGTGGAATAAACAAGTAAATTTTAAAGTGCTATTTTTGGCCCGCTTTGTATTATTACCGGTACCGTTCGTTTTTAGCGGGACCATCTTTTCCTGAGTCTATTCTAATTACATAAGTATTTAAAAGTTTTTTAAAATGTTTTGAGTACCACTTTATGCAAATGCTTATATTTTTCATAAATATAAGTTATACAGAGCCAGGTAGTTAGCGTATATGAAATGTAAATTCAAAAGCTCATGCTTCGAATCCCACTGCTGCAAAAACACTCTGTGCATTTTGAGGCCGTGGGTGCGTTAAAAGAGTGACAGTAAAGTCCCACTATTCGGTCAAACAACATTAGTTGAAGAGTTGATAGTGGGTATTGTTGACTAGCCGTTTTCCCCCTAATTAAGGGCGACTATGGGCAGACAGCCAGTTGCGTGGCCTTGCGCGAATATTCTAAAAGAAGCACAATATTTTACCCCATTAAAAAAAGAAAAGAAAGGTATGCCCATGCTTTTATACTCGGGTTTCGGTTGCTTGCTCCGGAGTTTGAAAGTCATCATGGTGTCACCTGAATATTTTGTTTTCATTATTACCACATGACCAGCGAACACTTCCCTTACAGACCAGTCATGGAAAGATTTCACTTGCTAATCGCAAGACAATTTTACATGCCTAAGGGGAAACAGTGACAGTGTAAGGATAAATACCCTCTCACCTACAAGACTGCCAAGGGTTTGCTTGTAGTTAAGCACAAAGCTACTCTGCCCACCACGAATATCGAAACTCGGTTTCTAGCAGTCCACAGTCACACCGCTGTGCCAATGTGGGACAATTGTCAAGAGAAGCCACTAAGTGAAGAGAGTAACACCCCACGTGTATGAATATTGTACTTCAGATATAACACTTGGAATACTCACTCTTCAGTTAGATCTCGAATTATTCTTTTAATTAATATCATTGAGTGACGTTTTCTTCTTCAGTTATATTTTCTGGATTTAATATTCAAATATGAAACCAAATATTTTCTCTTAAACGACGCCACGATATTATTAGTATATTTAATATAGTTCAAACTCAGTACAGAGTATCACAGTTCTTGATATATCCTACTTTCTAATGGTCATCAGGTTTATTTCTTTGGGTTGTTAATTTACGTAAACAAATAGTACCAACAAATTCACAATTTTATTGCTAAAGTCTGTGTTTACGTAGGCCGAGCAATGGCGTAGTGGTTATCGTGCTGGGCTGTGGAGCTCAGGTTCCGTGGTTCGCAGTATGAGGGCTTATGCCACTAACAATAGGGTTTCGATACTCGTGGTGGGCACAGTACAGATAGCCTATTGGGTAGTTTGTGTTTAACAGCAAACAAACAAAACCGATCAGCCAAGAGTAGCATAAGAGTTGGCGGTGTGTGCTGCTGACTGGTTATCTTCCCTCTAGCCTATCAGTTCAAAAGTAGGGACAGTAGCTTGCTTTGCGCGAATGTCCGAAACAAACCTGTTTTTTATGGAACACACGTATACCTTTAACGTTTGACATTTTATTACAAGTTCTTTAGCACTGAAACTTTAAAAGGTACTTAGTAAAATATGTTATCATATTCAAGAAAAATAGAAGCACTTAATTAGTGAGAACAGAAATAAAATTTTTCTAACATATTTTACAAAAAAAAAAAAAGAGTGCGTTAAATCATCATATTTATATTTGGCAACTGGTGCCAATTATTTTAGATGTTTTTATCTTTAAAGCACCACCTACCGTTAGAGAAGTGGAAGAAGACTAGAATTAAAGCGCTGGTCAGTAGATAGGACGTTACCTTTACAACTGCCATGGTCCATGTTACATCGACATCCACTGAGTCTTACCAGGTGTGCCTACCTTCCTTAAGATATCGTGCGTGTCGGATAAATAGAACGCTGTGATTGGTTTTCGAGTTGAGTAACTGATAGGAGGGGCGGGTAAAACGGGAGGAAATTGTCAGGGCCAGCTTCAACTTTTTATGTCATTAGTGATTTCATGGTTATTTTCTCCTGTCTTTCCACTGACATTCACATATCACTTGAAACATTAGACAATAGAATCCTACGTTAATAAGCGAGAGTTGGTTACTAAGGTGACAGCCTAATACTAAATGGTGTATATTGTCACTGCTAAGCCTTATATCTAAGTTGTATTAATTGTGTGACGTCATATTATTCTAAACTTATCTACGATAGGGGGTTAACAGAAACTTCACGAGAAACCCTGTAAAAACAAAATTATTCCTACACAAAAAGAAAAGGAAATGAACACTTGTTGCAAAATGTTTTTGGGGAGAATAATTCAAATTTTAAATGTCCACGAACGTTTCCAAATTTAAAAAAAGAAGTAATTTTAATCAGACAAATTCCTGAGGTGCGTTTACTATTTGTTGTTGTTAGTAGTATATTAAATATCGTTTATCAGTTCACATTGTTTTTCATATACAGATTGTTTCATGTAAGCATCAGATATATGGAACGCTTGTACCTAATTACCGCTAGATGGCGATAGGGACGGAAAAAGATTTGTTTGTTTTTTTAGAGCAAAGCCACAATTGGCTATTTGCTGCGTCTACCTCGAGGAATCGAGTCCCGGATTTTGGCTTATTAGTCCGAAGAATAACCGCTGTTATAAATATAACAACTGGTCATTGATTACCACTCTGCATGTTCTTCAAATCTACGTGATTATAATCTAATCAGAAAATTGGACGACAAATAACGCACGAAATTCCAAACACGTGTTGGTAATTAAACACAAAGTTACACAATGGGCTATCTGTTCTCTGCCCACCAAGGGTATCAATACCCGGTTTCTAGCGTTGTAAGTCCGCAGACATACCGCTGTGCCACTGGGGGCTATACATTAGAAACAGAATAGCTTATACATGTTTTCAACCCTAGCAATAGAAACAAAATATTTTATAACACCTCAGAGATATTGCAATTTAAGTTTGTCATTTGTTTTCTAACAGAGAAACTATAACTTTAACATCTTATTTATCTCCCAAAGAAAAAGAAATTAGCAATTTAATACTTTAATATTTTAAATGAAAGACATCAATAGTTTGTATATACATTATTAATTTAAGAAAACGTAAGAAATCGGTGATGTAATAATATCCTTAGAAAAGAAATAAAACACAAAATGTTATATTAACAATATCCTTATTTTGTTTGTTTGTAATTAAGTACAAAGCTACACAATAGGCTATCTGTGCTCTGCCCACCACGGG
>NW_013665682.1:539290-548410 GCF_000517525.1 Limulus polyphemus
AGACATACCGCTGTGCCACTAGGGGGCAATAATATCTTTACAAAAGCAGTAAAACTTAAGATGTTATATTAATAATATCCTTACAAAACAGTAAAAGTCAAAATATTGTATATATAACATTTCAGAACAACCTTAAAACCCAAAATATTTCTTAATTTATTCTCCCCCCCCCCAAAAAGTCAATATTATGTAGGTTTTTTTTTTCAATTGAGGTATTATAAAGTGAATGCGATATTAATTTTTCATCTAGAAGTTAGAAACTGGTTGTTTTTTCAAAGCTTCCAACGGTAGCATCAGGATCTGCTTAAGCTATGGATTCTCTAGCTTGTTTGTTTTAGTTATTTTTAGGGCTTGCTGTGGATTTCGAAGCTGGTGAGCTGGGTTTGAATCTATGCGCTATCATGAAACGTTCCCCGCACTTTAACTTTAACTGCGGGTGCATTATATGATTGGTGAGCAGAAGCGTGTTACTGATTGGCTACTTTTCTCTTGTCAGTAGTGCAAAATTAGGGACGGTGGTATATAGCCTTATCAAGCTCGCGATAAATAAAAAATACATATGCAATTTTAAATGTCCCCTGGTGGCTAGGCGGTAGGTCAATGGGCTTATAAGGCTAAAAATCGGGTTTCGTTACCAGTGATGGGCAGAGCACAGATAGTCCATTGTGTAGCTTTATGTTTTACAATAAACAAACAATGCAAAATTATTATTTTTTAATAAATGCATTGTAGTGTGAATATTTAATTTATCTTTATGTATATGTATTAGTATTAGAAATTAAATATTACAATAAATTCCTAATAAATTATTAGTGATTGATAAATTAATTACAGAAAAAGTTTATTGTAAATTGAATATTTTATTAATTTTTGATGAGGGAGTATTAAAAATAAACTATAATTGTAAGAGCCTCATTAATTGTATCTGATAACTAGAATGTTCGTGAATATTTATGCGTTCATGTTACACATAATAAACACAATTAATTTTAATAATTTCACAATTTATCCTTGTATCCAGTGCTGACGAGGCCTTTCGTCTAATACCGGGGCTCATCTAGCCGGCTGGGATAGGACGGACATGGTTGTGGTTGAGATACTACTTGTATTATCAAACTACACGAACAACGACTCTTCTGGTGTAAACTTGTAAAGTGTAAACTTTCTGGTGTAAATTTCATATGAGTTATTAACAACTCAGAATTAGGATAAGGAGTAATAACACAATTTTATTTATTTATTTTAACACATATTATTATTATTATTATCCAGGTTTAATTAAGTTAACTTTACACATCATACAGAAGAACCAGCAAGTTAGGCGTAATCTCTTACTGTTCCCGGATCGGATTAAGTAACTAAAACGTCAACGGGAGAAGACTTCGGAAAATATAGAAGAATGTGTAACAGTATGTCAATCAGACTATATCTGCTACATCCAGGTCAATGTGTAACAATATGTAGTTCTATGGCTAATTGAGACAATAATAGTTACTGGATTATCGAAAGTGTTGTTCTTGTAGTAATAAATACACTAATGATAATTAGAATATTGAAATTGTCTGACATTCTGCATTAAATGTCATGAAATCCCAGTTTCTACAGAGTTAACCTAACGTGTGTGTGTGTGCATTAAGCTGAATCGACATTTACGCATCGTTTAGGAATACTTATCAATGGAAACATTCGGTATTGGCCTTTAAAACGCTTGAAATAGGATTATATATATGAAGTTTTCACCTTGCACATTACCATGTAAGTATAAAAGTATTGAGACTTTGTTTTTGATTTATGCAGGAGGTCTCGGATTGTTAAGAGGTAAATCATCGGGAATCCCTGCCCTACCACCCCTCTCTTTTTTTTAAATTGTCTCATGAGAGACAAAATCTTGGTAATTACAACTGATAAAATAATATCACGTTTACATTTCTAATAATAGAATATTATTACATTTCTAATAATAGAATATTATTACATTTCTAATAATAGAATATTATTACATTTCTAATAATAGAATATTATTACATTTCTAATAATATGCAGAACAAAATTCAGTTATTAATCATCCCACGTAAAGAGAGAAACATAATGTTTCTTGAATTGTCTACAAAATCAACAAGCATAATAATATGGCTGATAAATCCCAATAAATTAAACATTAATAAAACTGTATTTGTTTTGGTGTGTGTGTGCTAACAATGCATAATAAAATGTAAGTTGTATGGTTAAACTCAATGAATTAAAAATCCATAAAACAGGGTTTGTTTTGGTACAAATAATGCATAATAAGTTGTATGGTAAAACTCAATGAATTAAAAATCCATAAAACAGGGTTTGTTTTGGTACAAATAATGCATAATAAGATGTATGGTAAAACTCAGTAAATTAGAAATTTATAAAGCAGGGTTTGTTTGGTGTATACTAATAATACAACAAAAATCTATGGTATAACTCAATAGGTGAAAAAAATGAATAAAATAAGATCTGTTTGCATGTGTATTAATAATTTTACTCTTATTAGAAACAAATTGTATTGACACGAATGAAAATAATTAACAATAAGAAATTTTACACGTAGTTAAAGCACATGAATCTCTGTAACTTTACTTTAGTCTAAAACAATTAAAATGTCGTTTAAAGGCCCCAATTTAACGTTCTTTATTTATTCGGTTAGATCATATAGTTGGGAAAAGCCGGAGATAAACCAGTTTTGCACAAGAAATATATAATTGTAATTAGAAACCTCAACAATGGAGTATTCTGTAAGAACTACGTGTGACTTTTCTATGCCTGTTGTAACTTTATACTTTCTTAAGTCTGATTGTGATAGCTCACTGACACCACGTTAAGAGAAATTGACCTTATCTTCCATCTTTACGAGTAAAAACCGACGCCACCAGACTGCATCGGTTAGATGAGTTCATTGGGCTGTGAACCTTTGTGGATTACCTGTGTCGTCAGGAAACTTTCGTGTTTGGAAGGAATAAAGCCAAGGAACACCGACTCGCCGGCGCCTTATCACTTCATTGCTGCCTGTGATTACTGGGACTCTGTAAATTAAAAAATGCTAGCTCGTTGTTTTGGGCTGTTGACCCATCTTTATGAGATATCATTTGAAGGTCTTGTCAACGTAAAAGTCAGCTATTTGTGTTCAGATAATATTATGCTAGCATGTCAGACTAGAGCTCGACACAGCTGTGAGAAAATTACGCTGGTGATACAAGACTTGTCCTAACCTTTTTACGGAAAGTGACACTGAAAAAATTATCACCACTCCAGTTAAAACCACATACAGAGAAACAACTTACTTTGGACAAGAATAACTTACGTGTTTGTAAAATTACAAGTACGTATGTATTTGTAAAGTTATAAGTATTTACGTATGTGTTTGTAAAATTACAAGTATGCATTTGTTTATTAAATTCACGTAGTTACGTACGTATTTTTCAAACTACAAATATGTATTTGTTTATAAGATTACAAGTATGTATCTATGTGCCTGTCAAACTACAAGCACGTATTTGTTTATAAAATTACAAGTATGTATAGATGTGTTTTTTAAACTACAAGTACGTATTTGTTTATGAAATTACAAGTAGTTACCTACTTTATTCAAGTAAGTGTTTGTCAAACTGCAAGTATGTAATTTTTACATAAAACTACGAGTATTTATGTAAGTGTTTGTCAAACTTCAAGGCTGAACGTATTTGTTTATAAAATTACAAGTAGTTACCTACTTTATTTATGTAAGTGTTTGTCAAACTGCAAGTATGTAATTTTTACATAAAACTACGAGTATTTATGTAAGTGTTGTCAAACTGCAAGTATGTAATTTTTACATAAAACTACGAGTATTTATGTAAGTGTATGTCAAACTGCAAGTATGTAATTTTTACATAAAACTACGAGTATTTATGTAAGTGTATGTCAAACTACAAGTATGTAATTTTTACATAAAACTACGAGTATTTATGTAAGTGTATGTCAAACTACAAGGTTAAACGTATTTATCAAAATAAACAAGTGTGTATGTATGTCTTTGCCAACTTGCTCACTTATTCACAAAAACCAAAAAATACTTGCCTTTAGGTGTATACGTTTTGATTATATAGATCTATTAAAGTTGTTATGCAAAAATTGTTTTTTTTTTGTAATTCAAGGAAATTTAAAGTTGTCTGTACTAGTTGTATTGTATTTGAGCAACACGTTTTTAAGCGAAGTGTATATTAACATAGTTAACTTATAATATAGTTTAATTTCTTTTTTGTGGATACATTAAAAAAGTTTGGCTTAACAAAGTCAAGTAGCATATTATTAATATACACTCAAAAATTTTAATATATGCAAGAGCTTCCTATCAGACTGTATTTTTCACATGTGCGTTAATTTATACTCAATCTGCTTCACATCGAAATTCGGCTATCTAGATGAGTTAATCTTTAATAAGATTATTTCATAACATCGAACTTCTACTCTATGACTGTAGTTTGAAGATGTACTCGAATATGTGTACAAAGTACTTCATAACGTCGAAGTTCAACTATAACTGACTGTAGTTTTTAGAAGCACGTAGTACTTCTTCAGGTTGTTTCACAGCATTGAAGTTCTAGTTTATTTGTTGTTATTATTTTTATAAAAACCTATACAAGATTATCTATGCACGGCCGATTCCGATTTTGAATCGGTAAACAAAAGAAAAGTTGTATTAAATTTAAAACTCAGTACTATATATATATATATATAACTTTGAGATGTCTTTCGTTAAAGAAAAATCAACAGACTTAATGCTTTATGAAAAGTTCACGTAATTTTGAGGGATATTGGGGGAAAGCTGTCAATCTGGACTCCAGTCCATTGTAGAAAATGTTATATTTGCCTAAATATGTAATTATTCTCTTAATTTTTTAAATTAATTATAACTTGGGCTTTAACGTACTAAAAGACTGGACAAGTCAATTTGTTTCTTTAACTCCATTATTGATATGAAACTAAAAGACTAGGCAAGTCAGTTTGTTTCTTTAACTCCACTATTGTTATAAAACTAAAAGACTAGAAAAACCAGTTAGTTTCATTAAACACACTATTGTTATGAAACTAAAAAGTCAATTTGTTTCTTTAACTCCACTATTGTCATGAAACTAAAAGACTAGACAAACCAGTATGTTTTATTAAACCCACTATTGTTATAAAACTAAAAGACTAGACAAGTCAGTTTGTTTTTTAACTCCACTATTGTTATGAAACTAAAAAACTAGACAAGTCAGTTTTTTTCTTTAAGTCCACTATTGGTAAGAAACTAAAGAACAAGACAAGTCAACTTCTTTTTATTTAACTAATTTATTGCTATGAAACTAAAAGAATAGACAAGTCTACTTCTTTTTACTTAATTCAGCTATTGTTATGAAACTAAAAATATAGACAGATCGGTTTGTTTCTTTAAGTCCATTATTATTATGAAACAAAAAGACTAGACAAGTCAGTTCGTTTCTTCAAGTCCACTATTGTCATGGAGCTTAAAGACTAAATAAGCCAGTTTGTTTCTTCAAGTCCACTATTGTCATGGAGCTTAAAGACTAAATAAGCCAGTTTGTTTCCTTAGGCTCATCATTGTTATGAAATTATTTGCTAGACAAATCACATTGTTTCTTAACTACAACAGTATTAAACAAATACACTAGACAAGTCATCCTCTTTCTTTAACATCTTGACTATAAAAAAACTGAAGGACCAGACAAGTTAAATTGTTTCTTCATTTACAATAGTCATTAAGCTAATTGTTTTTTAACACCACAATTGTTATGAAACTAGGCTAATAGACCAGACAAATCAGCTCATTTATCTATGCCACAATTAAAAACAACAACAATGGACCAGACAAATTATATTGTTTCTTCATTTACAATAGTCAGTAAGCTAATTGTTGTTTTTTAACACCACATTTGTTCACAGATAAATGAGCTGATTTGTCTGGTTCATTAGCTTAGTTTCATACACAATTAAAAAACATCAACAATGGACCAGACAAATTATATTGTTTCTTCATTTACAATAGTCATTAAACTAATTGTTGTTTTTTAACACCACAATTGTTATGAAACTAAGCTAATGGACTAGACAAATCAGCTCATTTGTCTATGCCACAATTGTTAAAAAAACAATGGACCAGACAAATGATATTGTTTCTTCATTTACAATAGTCATTAAACTAATTGTTGTTTTTTAACACCACAATTGTTGCGAAATTAAGCTAATGAACCAGACAAATCAGCTCATTTATCCATGCCACAATTGATCAAAACCAATGGATCAGACACTTCGGCTTATTTCTTTAGTACGTTAATATTACGAGACAACTCAACTCATTACTTTAACAATATTATATTTAAGAAAATGATGACCCAGACAAGTCGGTATGTTTCTTTAAGCCAACCATTGTTATGAAATTATTTACCTTCCAAACTAGATTGTTTCTCTAACTACAATAGTTATAAAACTAACAAACAATACAAATCAGCTTTGTTCTTTAGCACCATGATTGTTATGAAACTAATGGATGTGACAAATTTGTTTGTTTCTTTAACACAGCTATTTCTATGAAACTAATAAACCTTACAAGTCATATTATTACACTATCATCACAATTACTCTGAAACTAATGGGTTTGACAAGTCAGCTTGTTTCTTTAATACTATGACTGTTATGAAACTAATGGATCAGACAAAACAGCTTGTTTCTTTAAACACATGATTGTTGTGAAATTAATGGGCCAGATAAGTGTAACAAGAACAACTATGAGACAATTACCACATTACAAATAGTATTTATAAAATACCAGGATAAGCAGTCAGTGGCGTTATCACACAAATCACCAATTCGAGTAGGTTTACGTATTAATAAGGAACGAGGCAGAGGACTTGAATATTATAACAATACACAACATTTATTAACTTCAATGTTCATTACATTAATCATTTACCCTCTTTATTAAGATTCATTAAAAACCGTTGTATTAAAGGAAGAACACTCAACGATTTACAGACTTTTATGGTTTGTAAGAAATCATTTACTTACAAGTTTGAAGTTGGCATAGGCATGGCAGCGATATTGCAACTGAAGAATAGGCTGAGCTATTGGACTTGACTGGGTGGACAATTGCTAACTACTACAAATTTATGTTATTTGGCTACTATGCAGTTTTGGCTCTGATTCTATAATGTATAAATAAACCTGATGTATCTGATTTATAATCACGAGAATTGATGCTAAATAAGGCCTGAAATTCCTATTGGAAGAGTTCAAGACAACCTCTTAAGTATTACATCGGATGGACGCCATAACTGACCATTGTTCAAGGACAACTCATCACTAGTGTCTATATACTGGACTTTGGCCATCACTTCTAGTCTTTGACATTACTTCAATGTTTCTAAGCCTTATCATTTGCATATAGAAGTTTTTGTGCAGATAGATTTCTCGTAACCAACCGACTGGTTGTGTTTCAAGACTCAGTTATATTACATGATGAAAATAAATACAGTACTTTGAATAGTTTATTCTATGATTCTGTACTCTTACAGCTTTGAAGCATAGACATGTGATAAACATTCTGCCTAAATATATGTCCTCCATTGTACTTTACATTGAATGTGCTTAGAGATATTAAATATAAGTTGCTTTCCTCTTTTACTCTCTTTTCCTAACGCTATCTTCTTAGTGTAACACGTGTTTGGCGTTAATATTCTAAGTAATTTCTAACAAGACTGTCCAAGCCATTAAATAAAACTAATTATTTAACAGACTTACCTTTTCAAGTCTTTATTTGTCTGATTGCTCTTAATTTCTACGTTTTTCTACGTGATTCTTTCACAAGTCAGTTTGTTTCTTTAACACTATGACCAGCACAACAATTAATCAAATGCCGCGCACTTCATTATTCCAGCCATTCACATACTTAGTAATGGTGAGGAGTCTCAACACGTTGACAGCCTTAATGACCCTGGCAGTCGATAGGCCTAAAGCCCAAATAGTGTTGATGGTCTAAAAATACCCCCCCCCCCCTCCGAAAAAAAAAAACTGGTAGCGCACATCCGCACATTGCCTTGATATTGGTGCACATGAAAAAATTCATTCCGCACATTGATTGAAAAAATTAAAGGGAACATTGCTATGAAATTAAAGCACCATATGAGTCAGTTTGTTTCTTTAATACCATAACCATTGTAAATTAAAGGGCCATATAAATCAGTTTGTTTCTTTAATACCATAACCATTATTATGATATTAAAGAAACAAACTGACTTATATAGTCCTTTAATTTATAATGGTCCTGGTATTAAAGAAACAAACTGATTTATATGGCCCTTTAATTTATAATGGTCCTGGTATTAAAGAAACAAACTGATTTATATGGCCCTTTAATTTATAATGGTCCTGGTATTAAAGAAACAAACTGATTTATATGGCCCTTTAATTTACCCATTGTAAATTAAAGGGCCATATAAGCCAGTTTGTTTCTTTAATACCATAACTATTATAAATTAAAGGACCACATAAATCAGTTTGTTTTTTTAACACAATGACCTTGATGAAACTGAAGGACCTCATAAGTCAGCTTATTACTTTAATGCTATGATTGTTACAGAATTTATGTATCAGGCACGCCATATTGTTTCCTTAACTACACAATGGCTATGAAAGAGGTTTACATGACAAAACATTAAAACGAGCTTTGTTTGAACAGCATATAACTTGTAATAGGTACTCAGATTATTCCTGTCAAATTTTCCTCTGATCCACAATGTTCTGACAAAGAGAACTGTAATATATGTAAAATTAATTCAATCAGAAACTGTAAAGCTAGTAATATATTGTATGTATATATTCTGTTATAAAATACATACAGATAAAACTTAACAGTTTTTTTTCAATTTTGCAAGAAAGAAAGGTTTGTTCACATCAGATTATGAACGCTTTTATTCACATCAGATTATGAACGATTTTATTCATATCAGATTATGAACGATTTTATTCATATCAGATTATGAACGATTTTATTCACATCAGATTATGAAAGATTTTATTCACATCAGATTATGAACGATTTTATTCACATCAGATTAT
>NW_013665682.1:549410-561150 GCF_000517525.1 Limulus polyphemus
CAGATTATGAACGATTTTATTCATATCAGATTATGAACGATTTTATTCATATCAGATTATGAACGATTTTATTCACATCAGATTATGAAAGATTTTATTCACATCAGATTATGAACGATTTTATTCACATCAGATTATGAACGATTTTATTCATATCAGATTATGAACGATTTTATTCATATCAGATTATGAACGATTTTATTCACATCAGATTATGAAAGATTTTATTCACATCAGATTATGAACGATTTTATTCACATCAGATTATGAAAGATTTTATTCACATCAGATTATGAACGATTTTATTCATATCAGATTATGAAAGATTTTATTCACATCAGATTATGAACGATTTTATTCACATCAGATTATGAACGATTTTATTCACATCAGATTATGAACGATTTTATTCATATCAGATTATGAAAGATTTTATTCACATTAGATTATGAACGATTTTATTCATATCAGATTATGAACGATTTTATTCACATCAGATTATGAACGATTTTATTCACATCAGATTATGAACGATTTTATTCACATCAGATTATGAACGATTTTATTCATATCAGATTATGAAAGCCAGACAGAAGTCCAACTGCAGAATACACGGAACAAAAATATGAACTTGTAAAATCTGTCCTTGTGTCCGTCAGACTTCTAATTTGTGGCAAATTATTTATGACCAGAAAATATAAAGATTCGATTCGTATTAACAAACACAAACCGAAAAATCAACAAAAGGGGAGGCTGGTTTCTATAGATTTCTGGCTTACATTAAATTCCCATACCTTCATGGATAATATTGTTATCGTTATTATATGTAAATAGATATGACTGCTATTTTCATATATCTTTGGTTTAATATTTTGATAGACAGATAGAGATTAATGTGAAAGAGAAAAGATATGCAATGAAGTGACTGATTTTCTCACAGATATTTTGCTCATAAGATACCAAAGCTTCACCAGCTTTCGGTTTCAAACTCAAAATGCTGTGAGTGATCTAAAGTTATTGAAATATTGCAACTATGTTTCTATTTTGAAGCCATCATAACGAAAATTGGTAACGTTAATAAAATGTCTCAGAGTAATCAGTTGTTTTATATTTACGTTACGTGTGCGTAACTATATATGTTCAGCAAATTAAACTTGTCGAATACTGTACAAATTTTATTGAGTTAGTTTTCGTGTTTGTCCATAGATGGAGCTATATCTTTCTTATAATTCGTAATGTTTTCCTTGGCAGCGTTTTGCTGCTTCAAAAGGAGGTCGTTCCTTAAAACTATCTACAGACAAATTCGCAGATTAATCCTTAGAATGCATTAACATAAGTAAAATAAATATGTGGTTTAGTGAAAATTATATAAAAATAATTTCTAATCAAAAGCAACTCCAAAAACATGCGGTATATATTTAAATAATTTATATATAACTAGTTTAACATTGAAAACTTTAACTGATATAAAATGAAATATCTATTGACGAGTGCAGTTTGATTACATGGTAAGCAATGAAAAGCAGCCTTAATAAGGCTATATGTCCATTAAAGAAGGACCATAACATTCTTTAAGGAGGTATGTTATGTTTGTCCAAAATATAGATAGAGTTTGGCTTCACTAGTTTCAAAACAAATGAGTAACAGTTTGAAATTAGTTGGAATTTGTTAATTATTTAATTTGAATGCAAGAAAATCTAGTGTATTTTGTTCTTCCTGTGTATTTTGAAAGTAGAATAAAAATAATCAAATGAAACAGAGTTTTATAGTTTATGTTGGTTAAAACTAAGGTAAGTGTATAAACTCACCCATGACTTTACGAAGTGTAATATTATGCTTCGAATACGTAGTAAATTCAGGTTCAAACATTGATGTAGAATTCATTTAAAGGAGGTGTGGAAAAAATGTGTAAGGAGAGAAAATAACAGTTTAGTAAGTATAGCAACTAGAAGTAAAATTAGGATGGAAAATGTGTTACAAAGAAAATTGGCAGAAATACAACAAAGTTGAAACACAATAAAAGGTTCGCAGATAAGTTAGAAACGTTTTCTAAAGTTGTCCATATATATCGAAGTTATAGTTATAGTTATAGCAAGAAAGAAAACTCCAGTATTTCATCACCGAACGCTTGGCATGGATATGATTAAGTGAGATGGAAAAGTTATATTTTATTCCTTAATCAAATACTAAGCATGATATGGCTATAAGGAAAACGATATTTCCAATACTAAGCATGATATGGCTAAAAGGAAAACAATAGTTCCAACACTAAGCATGATATGGCTATAAGGAAAATGATAGTTCCAATACTAGGCATGGTATGGCTATTAAGAAAACGATAGTTCCAATACTAAGCATGATATGGCTATAAGGAAAACGATAGTTCCAATACTAAGCATGGTATGGCTATTAAGAAAACGATAGTTCCAATACTAAGCATGATATGGCTATAAGGAAAACGATAGTTCCAATACTAAGCATAGTATGGCTATTAAGAAAACGATCGTTCAATAATAAGCATGATATGGTTATAAGGAAAACGATCGTTCAATAATAAGCATGATATGGTTATAAGGAAAACGACGATTCCATAATCGAATTCTTAGTGAAGATATGATTCAACGAGAAGAAAAGCTACAATTTTTTTTAATAGAATACTTGGCATAATATGTTTATGAGTAAAAGGAAAGCTTCAGTTTTTCTTAATCGAATGCTCGGCGAAAGGTAAAAAAAACCTAACCCGACTGAAAGAGATTCTGAACATTTTTAGTGACTAAATTAATTTCAACAATATGGTTTGTATATCAAATTATTTTGTATTGCTTTAACTGCCAGAATTAGAACCATTAAAGAATAAACGACATTATATACTTCCGGAAGCCTTATAAGTGCTCTATTCTTATCCTAAACACTTCAAAGTGAAGCGACCCAGTGTTTAGCATGGAGGACTGCTTTTTTGAGGTTCAGAGAACGCATCTTATTACAACAACAACAACAAAAAAAAAGCGATGTTTACTTTGGGGCCGTGGATGCATTTTAAGTGTGACAAGCAAATCTTGCTGTTCTGTCTAACAAGAATAATCTAAAAGTTGGTGGTGAGTATTGTTGACTAACTTGGTGGTGAGTGTTGTTGACTAATTTGGTGGTGAGTGTTGTTGACTAACTTGGTGGTGAGTGTTGTTGACTAACTTGGTGGTGAGTGTTGTTGACTAACTTGGTGGTGAGTGTTGTTGACTAACTTGGTGGTGAGTATTGTTGACTAACTGCTTTCCCTTAATCTATCACTTGAAATTTTGGGAAGCATAGCGCAGATAGTCCTCGTGTAACTTTGCAGAAATTGAATTAAAACAAAAATTCATAGTAAAAGCAGTAGGAGTTGAGACGTTGTGGATTCAAGCACCCAACTTCTAACCCTTAACTAATTCTCCATAGTTGCCGGCTAGTTTAACATCGGCGTTTGGATCTTGTCTGATAGACGGAAATATCCTCAGCTAGTTTGGGTACTATGGCCACAAACATTATCCGTTATGACTTAATGATGACAACAAGGACTGGTAATGTAAAAATATAGTTGAATTTGTAGTTTCATTGTAATGTTTGATTTGCATATATCTATATTAATATAATAGTACTGTCAGTTGTCTGTCCATATAAGTACTTCGCAGGGTGGGGATGGATCTTCACCAAATTTGGCATGACGATTTGTTGGGACCATGGGAAGATACACACATAAAGTTTGAGTTTTGTAGTTTGCCGTTTTTATGGGCGTTTTTTACAATTACATATAAGGGAAGTAACTTTTCATGTCCAAAGATAACCTTTCATTAATCAGGAATTTACATAACTTTCATCCAGGGGAGGGGTACTCCAGCTAATATATATATATATATGTGTGTGTGTGTGTGTGTGTGTATGCAGACCGGTTAACATTGGTATGAGTTGTAATTCTGATTGTCTCTACAAGTGACAACAGGAGGTATTTAATTTGATTAGTGTTTTTATAATTTAATATTTGGAAATATCAACAAATTTAGATAAGAGGACTTGAACGAACTTGACGCGTTTATTAAAAATTCAATCTAGTATATGTGTTAATAAATGTTCAGCTGTATGATACTTTCAACGTGATAATGATAAAGGAACTTTTATAGAGACAGTGAGAAACTACAGAAACTAGAAAGTAAACCTATAATTAATGCAGGGTTTTCATTTGGGTGGGTGGAGGGAGCTGACAGAGGCGCCACCCTCAAGATGGGCCAAAAATGACAGTTTCTGTGAGACTTTTTAATCAGGCCGAATTAACACATATATGCAAATTCTATCCTAACGTAGGACCCCCAGTTGAAATGGGAGGCCCACTTTATCACCCCCCCCCCCCACCCACCACCACCACCCCTCCAAGCTTTTTCTGAAATAAAGCACCTGAATGGAGGTGGCAAGTTTGAGAGTAAAATAAGTTATATGGTTATGAATGAGTTAACTTTAAAAAAATGAAGTAAATAAGACTGTTAATTTACCACACTTTAAAATGCTTTTAAGAGTAAGTTTCTTGCATTTAAATCACACTAGGCCACAAGTACTGGAAAATAAACCTGTATCGCAACCAGCTTAAAGTTTGTCGTTTGAATTCTATATTATCTCCCATCGACTCACTATGCCCTCCTCCCAGAGGCACAGCAGTATGTCGGCGGACTTAGAACGCTGGTAACTGAATTTCAATACCCGTGGTGGGCAGAGCACAGATAGCCCATTGTGTAGCTAAGTGCTTAACTTCAAACAAACAAACGACTCACCTTGGTCAATGACAAGAAACTTCATCTAATAACGGTTTGTGTGATTGAAGTGAAAGAAAATCTATGTGTTAGGTCTAGCATGAATCCAGTTACTTTTAATGAAAATAAAGGCGGATATTCAGATACAAACTACAATAGACAGTGGCATAGTTACCATGTATGCTCTAGCATCCACATCGTTTTCACAATTTGTTTTGTATTTAATGTATAAACATAAAATATAAACAAATGTAAAAGTAATGTCTTCCCATTCGTTCATTCAAATTTTATTTTAATATATATCACTTGTTATAACGAGTTGCCCCCAGACACCCCACCAGGGCTTCGCGTGTACGCATCCACATATATTTGATGCTGGTTACGTCACAGATATAAAGTTATATTTTCAGAGATCAATCGTCTTTCCCGTCGACATATTACTCAGAAACCGAACTTCCAACTGGTTTGTTTGTTTTTAATTAAGCACAAAGCACTATCTGTGTTCTACCCACCACGGGTATCGAAATCCGGATTCTAGCGTTGTAAGTCCGCAGACATACCGCTGCGTTACTGGGGGACACTTCCAACTGGACATGGTGCTAATTTTATTACGAAAGGGGAGACAATTTGCAAACAATAGAATTTTTAAGCCTTAAAGATGGGCAAAGCAAAAGAGCTACAGCTAAGTAAAAAAAAAAAAATGGATGTTTGAATAAAATTTACCCCACGTCATAATTATGTCTTACTGTTCAGAATCACGCGTGTATTCAAAATTCGTTTTTATTTCAGTGGTTATCAGACTTTCTTGTAATTTGATAAAATATTCTATTCTTAACTTGAATATTTCTTAGATCCAGTTAAAAGTGAAAATAACCCAAAATTCTAATTTTCTCTTTTTAAATTTTATTTCAGGGGAAAAACGAGAGCAAGAGATCATTGACCTCGTTCTAACTAAACTAAACACTAAAAAAAAAAAAACAACAACAAAACCTCCACACTACAACATAAACAGAAGTAACTTCTTAAATTATAAACTGTAACCATTTGGCCTCAACCTGGCTTCTGGTGACAAGACAATAGTCTGGCTGCCGTGATAAAAAGTGTTTTAGAGTACTTGCAGTATTTTATTTTTGTTTCTA
Organism: Limulus polyphemus; assembly: GCF_000517525.1. Lineage (NCBI taxonomy): Eukaryota > Metazoa > Arthropoda > Merostomata > Xiphosura > Limulidae > Limulus > Limulus polyphemus. The sequence continues at coordinate 555,322 of NW_013665682.1, forward strand.
TGTGAATGGACTCTGTTGATCATATATCAGTCAGATGCCACTTTGGCACCATCGGGGAATTTGGTTTTTAACAAACGAAAATCCAAAATGGCTGCCAGTGGAGTCTGAAATTTTCCGTATCACTATAATAATTCATATTTACTATCAGTTATAGATAAGAAATCACAGTAAAAAAATATCTTAGTAAATTTACAGCTCCCTCCCTCCAAGAGGAATGTGGTTTAAATATAAGAATGCTACAGTGGGAAAAAATTCAAATTGGCCGTCAGCCAAAATAACAAAATAAAAATAAAAAATTTGGATATATATTGATAGCAATAAAAAAATATGTACTAGATATCTTAATGGGAAGAAATTTATTTGTCATATAAGTACTTAAGATAAAATATAAGACATTCAACATGTGCGGACAAAAGCAATTTAGATGCCGATAATAAAACATGCCTGGAGTAGGTAGTATACAATCTATTCATACTTGCTACTCCTCAAGGTAGCGCAGATCTTCCAAAATACTTGTCATATATATAAAGATCAAACACTCATACATGCTACTCAAGGTAGCGCAGATCTTCTAATATAATTATCATATATAAAGATCAAACCTTTATGAGACTATATGTATGTTTATTGTGTTGAAATCATCATTTGTAATCTAGCTACACATTTTCGAAACTAAATATACAACAAACAATTTTAAAGACTAAAATACCACTCATACTACTGATACATTGAATTCTATGTATAAATGTGTGAATACGTTTAAAATTGTGAGGATTTTCTAGCCAACAAGATTAAACTAGTCTATTTTAGAGAAATTATGGCCAGTAGATTTACATACTAATATGATATACATGTACACAATATATTATTCACTGTATATCTGTATGATATAATGGTGGTGGCTCTAACAACTGTGTTTTTCGTTTCCAGGTTTTTATAAAAGATATCATTCTTGCAACAGCCCAAGTGTTACTTCCAAATTGTTCTGAACTGTGGCGCAGGTAATTCCAGTCTAATATATGTAGCTGCTAGTAGGCTTAGAGGTGATGGTTACATTGTACATTTAGAAGCTAGATTGTATGAAACTAACACTGAAGCTCTACATTACCATAAAAAGCTGTGCATCTAACTATACTCCAAAAAATAAGGGCATATTCTACGAACCTGCTCCTAAACCAATTGTTATTTCTATGGAGAAGTGCACTATCTTTTTTACTTCAGGGAACACTGTTATTTCTATGGAGAAGTGCACCATCTTTTTACTTCAGGGAACATTGCCTTTTCTATGGAAAAATGCACCATATTTTAATTTCAGGTAACACTACTTTTTCTATAAGGAAGCACACTTTTCCGAACCTGGTCCACGTAATCAAGATCGGGTATTGAAATGCAAAACGACAAACAGAGAATCTGAGAAAACATTCAAACAGGTTAGCCTTGATGTATGTGACTAACGCAGTTATGAGTTGGTCCAACCAGAGCGTATATGAGTTTAAGGTGATGTCAGTGATTTGCATGTTGCAGATGTGTGAAGTATCGTTCATAGAACAGTGTAACATTCAGTCATCAAGAAGGAAACAAAGACACTAGTCCCCATCAAGTCATGATGACGCATTTGAGTTTCTTATAAGTAATATTATAGCAGACCTATCTCAGCCTTTTTTGAAATTTTGTATCACACTTTTTTCTAAACATTATGTAAAATGTACATTGTAAGATTGTTCTTGTCATTTTATATAAATATGTAAAGTTATTGGCATTTTTTGTTGTAGTTTTATGAGTATAAGTCTAAAACAGTGGATCTGATTATCTATATCAACTGTCGTTTGAATTTTCCTTCATAAAAAATGTCCCAAATGTGTCGAAACGGCACCCATCTGATATGTGATCAGTAACTTACAGGGAAAACCGCACAAAACATTGTAAGTACATAGTAATATGTGTTTAGAAGTCATTATTGTTTAACACGATAAAAGTAATTATGTTTATCATTATGCAATACAAACTGAGGTACCCGTCCTTTATCCAGGTTACGAACTTTAAAAAAAATGTGTGGATGGATATTATGATAAATAACACAAAACTCTTGACTTTCACACAATTTATTTATAACATAATGTATTATTACAGCATTCATTATTACCTCACCAAACGTTTTGAATAAGCTTTAATAAATCAGTATGTATATACTTAAACATGGTGTACTGTGCGATGGTCAGGGTGACCTTGTACGAAGAGGTAGCGGAAAAATAGTGGCGGTAGGGGTACTTTCTGTTACCCGCTTTCAAAACCCAGGTTTTAATATCCTTCCACACTGTTTCACGTTATTAATTAATTGACGGTCATTGGCCGCTGAGGTTGTAAGGTCACGGGTCAAAGTAGGAAGTGAATATAACTCAAGAAACAAATCTTCATATTAACCTTATGGTAGCTAATGGAGTAGAAACTTCAGCTGGATTTATGTATTATTGCAATAGTGGTGGCCTGTATTTTTCATTGCATTTTTCCGTAGAGAGTTGTAACCATTTTCTGAGATATATAAAATGTTTGTGTTCCATCCCCCCCCACTGTATTTATGTTGCGTTATAGAAAATGTACTAATTTCTTTATATAAGGATGTGGCGCCATCTATGAATATAGTTAACGTTAAATTACGTCAAAGATAACATATGTTCAATAACATCAATAATGGGGTTGGAGGGGTTATAAACCCCATTAACATGCCCATTGTTTCAAGCTATTATCGCACAAAGTTTGATTGAGGTTTGCCCAGCGACCTAGGAGTAATTAGATAACGGACAGACAGACAGAGATTTTTTTTGCTTTATACACAAAGAAGATACTAACGCACTCAAACTTTTACAACATTAGTTTTTTATAAAAGTAATCAGTTCAGACTACAGAAATAATGCATGTTTAGATTTTGTTTCTTTGATGTTATCCACAAAGCTACACAACGTGCCATATGTTCTCTGCCCAATACGGATATCGAAAGCCGATTTTTAGTGTTATAAGCCCTAAGAACTTATCGCTGAAACTGCGGGGGAATATGTTTAGTAGCACAAATGTAATACATGTTTAGTACTGTAGAGATAATGCATTATTACTACAGAGTGAATGAACTTATTAGATACTAGAAAGAACTATGCCTCACTTAGCCTCAGTTTTTGTATCTCACATGATAATGCCAAACCAACCTGGTGAAACGTTGTGAACAAAATAAAAACAACAACATTAATACGTATAACAGATGAAAAACTTGTGTGAAATGAATATAATGTTTCACACAAGTAATATATATGTATTACTATAAAATATAATGCATGTTGTTGTTTGTTATTAAGCACAAAGCCATATAAAGGGCTGTCTGTGCTCTGCCCACTACGGGTATCGAAACCTGGTTTCTAGCAGTATAAGTCCACAGACGTGCCACTGGGGGCTAATGTATGTTTAATGGTACAGAAGTAAATTGTATTAAGCAGTATGGAAATATGTACCCACTATTGGAGAAAAAATAGATATTTATCAACGCATATTTAGTTTTACAGAAATTTCATATCCAGTGTCTGTCAACAAAACTTTCATGAGTCTGAGTGACAAGAAATGAACAGAGTTTAATTACTTACCAGGTGACAAACCCAGAAGTTTCGTTCACAGGCACTGACCCCTTATGTAGAGACTGGCTGCATTACTGGGGATGAGAGAGAGTTTGTTTGCTGATTTTTACTAGTGGCCATCTGGCTGTATAATCCTCTTTATATACATATATATATTAATTTCACACCTTTTGCTTTTCTTAGCTATGTGACAAGAAATGTCAATAAAGTAATCTTTTAATTTTATTGTGTTTTGGAATGTGCAGAACGTTCTTATTTCTAAGTGACGAGGAAACTGATTGGGCAGTGTTTTAGTTTTACCATTGTTTCTAAGTGACGAGGAAACTGATTGGGCAGTGTTTTAGTTTTACCATTGTTTCTAAGTGACAAGAAATACTGATAGGGCAGTGTTTTATATTTACCATTGTTTCTAAGTGACGAGAACTACTAATAGGGCAGTGTTTTAGTTTTACCATTGTTTCTAAGTGACGAGAACTACTAATAGGGCAGTGTTTTAGTTTTACCATTGTTTCTAAGTGACAAGAAATGTCGATAAGACCGTCGTTTAGGGTCACTTTCGGTTTAATTATATAGATTTTTATTTCTTAGTGAGAATAAATGTTTTATAGCAAATAGCTCAAATATTTGTAAGTTAGAGTTGTACTAAAGTCATTAAAATAAAATCACGTAACTACAAAAATCACATTGACAAAACATTAACTTCATAAGTATATTTACTATATATATATATATATATATAGGGAAGAGTTAGTTATCTTGAAAATAGTTTTGAGAGCCATTGAAAAGATCCACGTTTATACGGTGTTTTTATTTAACAGAGGTAGGATTGAAACTTTTGTGTTTCTCATAACTAACTATTTTTATTTTCTGATGAGTTGTTAATTTATATTAATGGCTGATAACGTTTTGGCTACAAACACTATATTTTTTTATATACCTTGTGCATCTATTGCTTGTTTACAAATATATTTGATGTCTGTTAGTAGTGCCCGCCTTACAATTTGTACCTGATGTCTAAATAGTTCAGAAAAAGAAAACAAAAAAATATTTCCCTAACATTTAGGGGTGGGTTGGTCCTGTGGTGTAAATCTGGACTTCGTAGCTGGCAAACCAGATTTGCATCGGTACCCGATCCAAAATATTCCTCACATTTTAAACTGTGAGTGCGTTATAAAAGTGACAGTCAACTTCTTAGCGTGGTTTGTGGGCGGTAGGGTGTTGTTGACTGGCTGTCTGTCTCTAGTCAGTAGTCCGAAATTTGGGACAATGGCAGATAGCTTTAGTAACTTTGCTATAACTACAAATACTTAAAATTAAGGGACATCCGTGTGTAAGTTATGTGAGAATTCCTACAGACATATGGGTGAAAACTGTTAATAACTGTCTGTATGACTGCACGTGAATTTGGTGAAGTGAAAATGCTGTTAGGTATACCTTAAAAATGTGATTGCCTTTCTTGTAGGATGTAGAAGTTTCGAAAGGTGCCTTTTAGGGTATTGTTATGGTACCAAAAACACTTGATCGAATAATGTTAGTATTCCACATTTTTTAACTCTGCAATGTCTTCATCTTATAATTTGTTAATACATTTTTGTTATCAACCATAAAGCCAAATAATTACAAGGTGACTTTTCTTATTGAATGCGTTATTAGTATTATCGGCAGCATATGTTACAATCGCGAGACTTCAAATGATAAAATAACACACCAATTACGTTTATTTTATCTGAACTTGCCTTCAAGACTTGATTTAAAAACTGGGCTAGCACCTCGAAACTTCGTCCTCAAATAAATTTCAAAACAAATGGTTGAAGCCCATTAAAATCTTTTGTAATAATATATTCCTCCTCTTAAGTCTTCTGCTTTTAAACATTATGTTCGTGGTGAACCTTATCTATACCTAAGATTGGCTACTTTAGCTTTGAGCTCGTTTAAAAACTTAATTTTTATAAGAGTAACCAAAAAAACAGTTTTTGTTAATAAAGTTGCAACAATACTGAGTCCTTACTTTACCACCATGCTCAGTTTAGTAACTCGAGTATCTGTCACTGTAATAACACAGGCCTGCAATAGTTTTATTGTCTTGAAATTTTTCCATGTTCTACAGTAATTTCTGTACGCTGAATCCGAAAATGATATCCATTTTTCTCCATCACGTACAGATTTTTCACCAAACATTATAACGCAATACATAAAATAAAGACCACAACAC
>NW_013665682.1:562126-570427 GCF_000517525.1 Limulus polyphemus
AGATTTCACACAAAAAAAATCAGGATGAATGAGGATGCATATTCGTTTGACATCAATGTTTTTTTTTTCCTTTTCTTCAGTTTGTTTGTATTTTTGTTAACAAACATGATAATAAAAAAAAATGTTCATTGTGGTAAACGAAATAATAATTTCATCTAAGTAAGTTTTTTCTTCCCGATTTGAAAAAATCTTTACGTGATAAAAAATGAATATTATTTTCGAAATCTGTGATAGCTGAATTATGTAAAATCCGTTATTAAAACCAAACCAACTTTTATAAAGTTTGAATTCGCAGGCCTGTGTAATTCTAGTACTTTATGATCCCATAGACTCGCTTGTGAATACATTAAAATTCATACTCGTATATTTCACAAAAAGCACATTTCTCTCCTGTAACATTATACAAACACAGAAAGAGTTACATTAACTATCTTTTTTTTTAACAATACTTTAGTTGATTTCGTTTTGAAATATAATTGAACTTGCATGTGAACATGTGATGTATAAAATGCATACATGTATTGTCTTGTACTAAGGATATGACAAGCAAAAGAACCTTATAATTATGTACTTAACAGATGTAATTAGGCGATGTTAAGATGACAAACTTTAAAGTTGTTTATGAAACTATACAACGTCTCCCAAGGCCTCTCAGGAAATGCTGTGGTAAACATATGGAAAAATGAGCACGCGGTATTTTTAGCAACAGAAACCCTGTTTCGTATGGTAGTCGGGGAAGAATTCGTTCGCGTTATTTCTGACTATTCGCCACGTGCATACGTAGTTCAAGCTCACTTGTATTCACTGCCTACTATAATTCGTTGAGTTTTGGGTCTATTTTAACTAAATGGTTTAACATTTAGAATTTAGAGGTTATAAGAAATACTCTCTAAAGCGGTGGTTTGCAAACCCTTTTCGCTGATGACACCCTAACCCACTTACCCAAATTCACGACACTCCTGCTGCCACGTGCAATATATTTTTTGTAGAGTTTTCTTTTTATGCTATTAATTATTCTTCGTTTGGTGAAACGCTCGCGACACCACTAGCAACTGACTGCGACACACAATGTGGAAACCACTGCTTTAAAGTTAGGGACAAGATCTGGTTGCAAGTTCAGCTAAGTAGTCTCCAATATGACACTTTTCAGAAAAATATATTTTGATTACGTGTGTGTATGTCTATTATAAACAATTACCTAACTGTAATCCAAAGATTATCACTCAGTGTTTATTTATCACAAAGAAAGAATCATAAAAGTGATCAACAGAAGTCTTCAAAAGACTGTATGATAGAATATGATGATCAGTAGAAGGTGGAAAGACTGTATGATAGAATATGATGATCAGTAAAAGGTGGAAAGACTGTGTGATAGAATATGATGATCAGTAGAAGGTGGAAAGACTGTGTGATAGAATATGATGATCAGTAGAAGGTAGAAAGACTGTATGATAGAATATGATGATCAGTAAAAGGTGGAAAGACTGTATGATAGAATATGATGATCAGTAGAAGGTGGAAAGACTGTATGATAGAATGTGATGAACAGTAGAAGGTGGAAAGACTGTATGATAGAATATGATGATCAGTAGGTGGGAAGACTGTATGATAGAATATGATGATCAGTAGAAGGTGGAAAGACTGTATGATAGAATATGATGATCAGTAGAAGGTGGAAAGACTGTATGATAGAATATGATGATAAAGAGAATGCTTGGAAAGAATGCATGACAAATATAAGAACATAAGAACCATGGAGACAAAAATTAAGCTTTAGTTACATAATTTCAAGATGGCAACTTTAAATATTTTATGCGTGAACCTAGATGTAGCTGATAATAAGTTAGAACCGTTTAACATAACATATTGTTAAAAAATAAAATAATATGAAAACGCAGACCTTCTTTAGTGATTTTAGTACATCACGCGTCTTAACAAAGTGTAATAAAATACGAAGGTTATATGGACAATTTATTTTGGCGAAAACGCAGACCTTCTTTAGTGATTTTAGTACATCACGCGTCTTAACAAAGTGTAATAAAATACGAAGGTTATATGGACAATTTATTTTGGCGAAATAAACTACAAAAACCTCTGTAAAATCAAGTATTTATTTTAGTTAATACTCAACTAACTTTTACAAACAAAGCGGTGAAGATCACTATTTATAGATAAGAACGAGTTACAAAACTCAGCACTCATACAAACATATACCAATAACACTTACACTTGCATAGAAACTCGTATATATCTAAAAATGTCAGAAACAAAATTCAGAAAAATGCCCCTGATTCGTTATATCTCATTTTTTATCAATAAATTCGTGTGTTTCTCTAATCATCATTCCAGTCCCAAACGTCTCACAGAGTGTGAAAATAAATATTAGTTCCAATAATACTAAAGAACTTAAACTCTTCAAGTTTTAACAAAATGTTTCCAAGCACTTAATGCTATTTAAAAATAGAGGACAAAACCAGACGTAATTGTCACTTCAAGAGGATTTTGGAGCAACAATGCGGTTCACTTTTCACACAAGATCAGGTTTTCAATACCCTGAATCCATCCTATTTTACACGTATCCATCCATCTGCCTCAATCAATCCTTTTCATTCAAAACCAAAGCTTATTAAGAGTATTAATAAAAGTTATTTTAATCTGCAGTGCTATGATAGTTATTCCCACACATTTCAAAATATTTGGCTGTTTCTTCAACTTTGTAATGAGAGTAACACAGATTAACAGAAATCTAGAGTACACCAAATACCTGATACGTTTGAGAAATGAAGACAACTCTAAAGTTATGAATTCTTTCAATCGCTAATCCAGAAAGAAATGAACTGTTAAAATCACGAGAAGTTTTATATATATTAGAGATCATTAATACTGAATTTAAGATGTATTGACGAAAATATTACTGGAAAATAAACCTGGAAAATCTGAAGGAAACGCCTTTCAATATAAACTTGAATACTCGAAAGAGAAAAAAAAAATTTTGTTCTGACATGAAATGCATTCTACATATAACAAAGAATCCGAAAGACTTTCGAGAATAAGTAATGGAAACTCAAAACTGCATTAGCTAACAAAAAACAAAAAAAAAACCGACAAAAAAGTGAGTCATGACTTTTTCAATGCTTCCCAGTGGATGTGCTTTTGCATATGCCTGACTCATTCACGGAATGCTTTTCAAAGAAACGAGTCACTTTAAGAATGAACTTAGGTGACAACAAGATGAACAAACTGTTGAAGATAAAATATTTCTTACTCTCTGAAGGATAGGTAATATGTTAAAGTGAGGGTCTTTTTAACTCTGATAACGAAGAAATCAATAAACTGTTAACTAAAGTAAAGACCTTTCTAACTATCATGACAGAAATCAGTTAAACTGTTCTATCTCTGATGACGGAGAGAGAAATAATGTGTTAAAGTAAGGGTCTTTCTATCATCGCTTATGGAGTGATAAAGTAACTACTGAGACTATCCTATATAATTCTAGTGACAGAGAGGTAAACGGTTAAAATGAGGGTCTTTCTAACTCTGACGATGGAGAGATAAATAACTGCTGATAAAGAGGAACGTTTTTCATCAGTCAATGGATTCTAAAATATTTCTCTACATGAATCCATCTGCAAAAAACAAAACAAAACGAAACTTATCAGTAGGTGTAAAAAACAAATAAAATGCATAATCATAATTATATAAAAAAAAGCTAGAAATGCACGCATGTTAAGAAATAACAAAGAAATATAAGAAACATTTTGAGAGGGAATTGATTTGCTTTATAAAAAATATTTTTCAAAAATCTAATACACGAAATAACACAATAAGACTTATTGTTAGAGAGGGAATGCTTTAAAATAACAGGAAGATTAATCAACATGAAGTCGAAAGTCAAAATCAAAACTAATCACACTAAATTAGAAGTATTTTTTCTAATCACAAACTCAGTGTGCTTGTCTCCAAATAATATAATGTTTTAAGAAACATAACTTAATAGTAATATTACACCATGATGTTCTGACTTAGAGTTTTTGCCTACCCTCAAATTTTTCACATCTTACCTGAACTTTGTAATTTATCAGGTATTCCTTTATACTTCAAAATTAAGTAAACAATTATCAATAAAATTTTAGAAATTAAGATGACTTTCACACGTATCTGCTAAACTGTGTTCATATTACCTCAACCACTTTTCAGAAATGATCATCACTCCTCCTACCCTCTAACTTTCGCGCTTGTTTCCAATGGCAACGTATTCAATAGTACACTAATGCAAAGGGGTATTCGTTACGTACTTTCATAACATAATTGTTTTATTTGGCTAGCTGGTTTAAACTAGAACACTTAAACCTCGTCAGAATATTTCTTAAGTAACTGTCGGATGTATTTTTTCCGGATAATTTTGGGGTAACTATCGGATGTCTTTTTTCCGGATAATTTGTGAGGTAACTGTCGGATGTCTTTTTGCCGGATAATTTGTGAGGTAACTATTGGGTGTCTTTTTACCGGATAATTTGTTAGGTAACTGTCTGATGTCTTTTTTCCAGATAATTCGTTAGGTAACTGTCGAATGTCTTTTTTTCCGGATAATTTGTGAGGTAACTATTGGGTGTCTTTTTTCCGGATAATTTGTTAGGTAACTGTCGAATGTCTTTTTTTCTGGATAATTTGTGAGGTAACTGTCCGATTTCTTTTTTTCCGGATAATTTGTGAGGTAACTATTGGGTGTCTTTTTTTCCGGATAATTTGTTAGGTAACTGTCGAATGTCTTTTTTTCCGGATAATTTGTGAGGTAACTGTCGGATGTCTTTTTTTCCGGATAATTTGTGAGGTAACTGTCGAATGTCTTTTTTTCTAGATAATTTGTGAGGTAACTGTCGGATGTTATTAGTTATTAAGTTGCTATTGTTGTCTTATCATCAGAATAAGTTGTTGGGTTGTTGTCAATGGCTTTCTTTCAGAATAACTTGTTAGTTAACTGTCGGATGTTATTAGTTATTAAGTTGCTATTGTTGTCTTATCATCAGAATAAGTTGTTGGGTTGTTGTCAATGGCTTTCTTTCAGAATAACTTGTTAGTTAACTGTCGATGTACTCTTTTCTGGGTAACCTATTAAGTATTTGAGGATCTCTTCGTGTTAGGGGACCTTCTGAGTAATACTGGATTTCTTCTTATCAGAGTGACTTATTATATTACTGTCAATGCCTTCAAGTAAGGGTTACAGTCCGATATTCCGAAGGGTCACAACTCTGAAGTGTCATAGTTCCGAAGGGCCGATATTCCGAAAATTGAAAGTAAAACCAATTACATGTGCATTCCTAATGTTCATTCAGGTTTATATATTACATAATCAGTAGTATGTGTACAATGTTATATTACATAATCAGTAGTATGTGTACAATGTTATATTACATAATCAGTAGTATGTGTACAATGTTATATTACATAATCAGTAGTATGTGTACAATGTTATATTACAGACGTAAGCCAATAACATTTCGAAGTATATTTGTAATCATTCCAAAGATGTTATTATTATTATTACCTAATTTAATCTTTTGAAAAAATATGTAACAATTATTATACTAATAACATCATTACTACTATTATTATTATAGAAACATGATGAAAAAGTTGAATAACAAAAAAAGAAGAATAAAGCGAACCTCAGTACTAGTGGCGGAAAATTTCCAGACTATCGGTCTGTCCACTTGTAAGGATAACCGGTTAGTTATCTGTAAATGTCTTTATTTTTAGGTACCTTGTTATATGTCATTCTCATTCGATAATTGCATAGGGCTTTTTACCAGACAGATTTTCAGGTAACTGCACGTTTTTCTGCTTGTTTGTATTTGTTTGGTCGGAGTAACTTCTTAAATAACACCAAATATATCTTTTTTTGTGAGTGGTAAGTATTAGACAGCCAATGATCTATTTTAAATAACACAAAATATATCTTTTTTTGTGAGTGGTAATTGTTAGACAGCGTTGATCTATTTTAAATAACACAAAATATATCTTTTTTTGTGAGCGGTAATTATTAGACAGCCGTTGATCTATTCTAAGTAACACCTGATCTATCGTTTTTGTGAGCGGTAATTGTTATACAGCCGTTGATCTATTTCTGCCGTGTTAACCAATTGTTCCGAATTTGTACTTACTGTTTTAAAACATTTGGATACGATGGTTTTCCCTGTCACAAACGAGGATAGATCCATTTGACGTAACAGCTATACCCTCTAACCCCTTAAACTCTCCCTCTCCGGCTCCCCAACTTCCAAAAGCCCTAAGGAAGGAGCCATCAGGGTGAAAGATTTGGATACGATTATTTCCACTGTCTCCTACGATGATGTATCCCTGGTCATCAACAGCGACTCCTCGGGGAAACTTAAACTGTCCCTCTTCCGATCCTTCATTTCCTATAGTAGATAAGCTACGGCCGTTGACGTCGAAGATCTGGATGCGATGGTTGTTGCTATCGCTCACAATGACTCGATTAGTATTGCTGACAGCTATGTAATGTGGGTGTTCAAGATGACCCGGCCGGGTTCCAAAAGTACCGAACTTCCCCACAAAGGTACCGTCTGACTGGAAGACCTGTAGTCAAATAATAAAAATCAATAAGCCATATTAGCAACCGGATGATAAAAAATCGTATATGAAGATTTTCCTAAGACAGATCACGTAAACAACTCAGAAAGGAATTAACAGGAGAAATAATCAAGTTCAATATCACATAGAATGTAATAATGGTAAGAAATTTAGGAACAGCAGATAAGAATACGAGGTTAGATACATCACAATTAAAGAAATCTGTGAACCCGAGAGCTTTTAGATAAGGTGGTCCTTTTATAATCCCATTTGAAATCTCAAGTTAAAATAAAGTGACTATATACCCCAATTTCCTGGGACAGTCCCCGAATGAGGAATGTTGTCCCCCGGAGAAAAAAATCCCGAAAGTGTTTTTGATGCGAAAACAAAATCCTTCCGAAATGCCCTTGCATTTAATTTGTTATATTTATCATTAAATCTGCAACATAAACACGTTATAAATATTATTATTATTATTATCAGCTTAATTATAACATCGTAACGTCACGACACTGATGCAGTCATAGAATATTTTCATGTTCTTTTTCAGAACAATAAAGTCCTAAAACATACACCTTTATCAGGGAAATATAACTGCCTGCATCTGGAGTTATGGTGACTACAGGTTACAAGATTTCTTCAAGCGCCTCCTATTTTGATTTTCCAGATATGGTTATCTAGCCATTGCTAATACTTGTGTTAATTAGCCAAAAAGCCAGTATTTTATACACATATATATAAGATGCATTCCTGTGTTATTTATGAACAGGTTTTTTAAGCTAACGATAATTTAAAAACACAACAATATATTACTGCACAAAAGCAAACCAAAAACACATAAAGTATCCGTAAATATGTAAAAATAAGGATGATATCCACATTGAGTTACAATACAAGGTATAATTCCAAGTCATGTTAGCTCACCTGAATTCTGTGGTTTTCTTTATCACAGACATAGATGAAACCTAGACTGTCAGTAGTAATTCCCCAGGGATAGTTAAATCTTCCATCAAGACGACCCTCACTGCCGAAGACCCTCAAGAACTTGCCCGAGGAATCAAAGATTTGAATCCGGTGGTTGTAACGATCAGAGACGATAAATTGCCCGATCCTGTTGACAGCTATGCCAGCTAGACAATCAAACTCTCCCTCTGCACTTCCATAAGTACCGAATTTTTGTAAAAACTTTCCGGTGGAGTCGAAAACCTGGTGGCAGAAAAAGGAACAAGCTTACCTAATTATCCGAGCACAGAAATTATGACATACACGCTATCCTGATCAAGACTTTGACTATAGGAATCTAACACTAAATAAAGCCTAGTGTATGGAATTATTAGTAAATAGTATTTTCATTTAATTTTCTATAAGACAGACGTGGCGTAGTGTTTAGTAAACCGAGATCGAAAGGTCCAAGGTTCGAGCGCACGATACGTCTCTGAACACGCTCGTGAAGCGTTATAAAAGTGATAACCAATCCCGCTATTCCATTAAAAGTAGCCATGTAGGCAATTCATAATCAGGAACGGTCATGCTTGAAGCTTAGGGTGCCCGATCTAGCCGTTTCGCCCGCATGTCACATGAGGTGCCACTTAGGTTTAAAATACCAGGTATCAAGTATACTAGCTGCAAGATATTCATGATAACTTAAGGTAAGAACATTGACTTTATCACACTGGTTTTTCTTGGAATTCTAATTTCGTAAATGTGTCA
>NW_013665682.1:571358-576492 GCF_000517525.1 Limulus polyphemus
AGGGACGGCTAGCGCAGATAGCCCTCGTGTAGCTTTGCGCGAAATTCAAAATAAACAAACCTTCTATTTCGAGAAATCAAGCGTGATGTGACGTGACACACACTGGCTTTTATATATATATATATAGATTATCTTCAATACGAGGGTCCATCTCAGCATTATTTATACATTATCATTAACAGTGAGAGTACCCAACTTATGAAACAAAAATAATTTATTCTAGTCTTTATAGGTAAGAACGTAAAAAAAGTATATTTAATTAGCTATACTTATCATAGGGCTCATGTTTAGTTTTGATATAAGTAGGTAACTTGTTCTTATCGGAAGTTAATATTGATTGTGGATAAGTAACGACAGAAAGCTTTTGTGACAAGCAGCTGTTTACAGAAAATGAAATTATCTACATTCGAAATCACCCTTAAATCATGGGGTTTTTGAAGTACGGTAACATCATGGATCATTTGGTTCAGAATGGGATTGTTACCTGGACTCTGTGGTTACTACTATCTGCTACAACAATGGTGTTGTCTGGTCCTACACAGACTCCTCTGGGCCACGTGAAACATGATGGTTCACTCCCCCTGACACCCACTTTCATAATACATTTTCGTTTATGCATGTAAGAAATTCTTGGATAATTAAATGAATAGGACTGGCTTCTGGAACGTCTGGAAGATGGAGATTCTGAACTTCGTCCTTTAGGAGATTCTTCATCTGAGCTGTCATCACTATCACTTTTGGAATAAAGACCACGAGAAGTACGACTACGAAGTGCAGAACTACCAAGACCTGTTGATGGGCGTGATCCATACTTATCTCGTATATATTTTGCCCAAGATCTTGATCCAGTAAGTGTTGTATCATCAGGGCTATCATCTCTACTGGACTTAAATGTGGAACTCTTCCTACGCCGATGTGTTGTCAAGTCATCATCTGGGCTTTCTTCGCCTGCAAGAATATCGGCCGAGCTCTTACTGCGGGAAACTCTGCTACGGCGGAGATTACTTCCAACGTTGGTGTCATATCGGTACCGGTCTGAAGCACCCCTAAAAAGATCTTCTGACCTATCATCACGGTTAATGGACAATCTACCTAGGCCTGCTGAGCTACGGCTACGTGCCAAGTATCGTTTATAAGCAGATGTACTGTCCCTGGTATCGTCCTCAAGTGCTGCTCTTCGGCTGGAGCTGTCATATCTACTTGGATATTGAGACTCCTCGTCACGAATCAAACTGTTCCTTGCAGCTGATCGGTTTTTGTTCTCTTCTTTAAGTGTATCATAATGAGAAAGACGGGATCCCGTAGAGGGAAAAACATCTTTACCAGATAAATCAACACTTTGTCGGGAATTTTGTGCTCTTCGAGAAGGTGTGGTTGTGGCAGTAGGATTATTCACGCTAATATTCAGTTTCTTAGGCTCTTCTGGTTCTTCACTTTCTGTTTCTGTACTGCTGACTTCGCTTTCACTTTCAGTTTCGCTATCCTCTTCTTGAACTTGAGTCTTTGGGGTAGCTTGCTGGCCAAGAAGTCTTCCATAGAAAGAAGACTGAACTGGAGTCTTTTTTTCCTCACTTTCCTTAGCTTGTGACGAATTTCTTCCTAATGAACTATCATTTCTGCGAGAGGTGGGACTGATCACTGGAGGACTGCCTTGCTTACCATCCACTTCTGCCGACTGAGTCTTTCCCAGTGGGGAACGGAGAGACCTAGAGAATGAAACCAAATAGTTATCATGTTTGAATATATGCTTTGGTTACTTAAAACTTCACTAGGAACTATGAGCATTCAGAGAACATTCAGTATAAAAAAAATAGGAAAGGATTGCATAAGAATAATTTGTACTAGTTACTGAACAAATAAAACTGTGAAGATGGCCATCTTGACGAACTGTTCCTTTTGCTGGATTTTATGGAACTCTGGCTAAAGGAAGTTCTTGAGGGGAAGGAGTTAGAGTAGCCCTTTTGAATTGGATATGGTATTGTTGTTCATTTAACTCTTTAAGCATCATAGCAGATATATTCGTTCAAGGTTGTTTTATTATCACTGATCTCAAGCTACAAGTTCGGTGTCTGATGAAATATGGTAATATTGCTGGATGATATGATTTTTCAATAGTATAAAATCGAGTTTGTAGCTATTACTTGTTGATTCAAAGAAAGTTTAAGAACAGTCTATTTTTAATATTTTCTCTCCCTCCAGGAAGGACGGCGAGGAGATGCAGTTAATGAAGTTGCTGCATTTGGTTTCTCCTTATTTTCTAGGGTTCTTGTATCTTGGATGTGAGACACAGCTTCAACTATTTCATGATTAGGACTGAAAGCAATAAGTTCGGTAGAATCTACTAACCCATTATTTTCAGATACTTGCCTGGACTTTGGCCTGTCATCTTCCCGCAAAGGGTGTGATACTTCTGATGTACGTGCAACACTTGTTCTTTCAGGTTCCGGCTCAATTGATGAACTTCCTTCGTGCTTTTTTGCTAGACGTTGAACTGAGGTATCTGGAACATCATCTTGTTGGGAACTCCGTCTTGATGACATCCTGCTTTCTGTAGAACCATCTGAAGAAGATGCTCCTGATTTATAAGTGCGTTTTGATGACTCAGGAGTTTTAGTCTTTGCTGTTGACTCATATAATTTCTGCAGTTACTGATACTCTTCTGGTAAGGGGGCGTCCTGGTGATTCGAGGTTAGTAGGAGTGGGAGGTGGACTTGATACAGGAGATGAGGAAGATGATGCCCCAGGAGAAACAACAGACACTGGAGATTCTACTGATCTTTGGGTGTTCTGCGTCAGATCGGGGCTCTTACATTTAGCTGTAGAATCATCAGATTTTTGTAGAGTTGAAACTCTTCTGGTTAGAGGACGGTTTGAGGAATCAGGGTTTGGAGTAGGTGGTGGGCTGACCTCAGGTGTAGATGCATTTGAAGGGACAGCTGCAGCAGCTGCTGCTTGATTTTGTTTCTTTTGTTTTTCTATTTCATCTTCACTGAGTTGACGGTTTGTTTGCCGTCGTGGAGGTACAGGAACAGGATTGGAAGGTATAGGATTAGATTGTTCTTTCTCCTGCTGTTCTTTTTCCAATTTTTGCTGTTTCTGACGAACTTCGTTCTGGTGGAGTCTTTCCATGAAGTATGGAGAATCTATTAATTTTACCACTCCACTCAAGGGACCCTTAGTGACGTCACTTGTTTTAAATAAGTTCTCTTGTTTTTCAGGGGGTTCCTCAAAACGGACACTTCGCCCAGTATTTACTTCTTGTTCTTGACTTTCGTCAGAGTGATCTCTAGTAAATCGAGATCGGTAGGTAGATGTGTCAGCATCTGCGTCTCGCCAGTTTCTATAGGTTAAAGCTCCACTTTCGTCTTTTAAATATCTATTTCTTCCTCTCTCTCTATCAGATATGTCATAATCTCTTCGCTCTCCAAAACGCTTGTAACTGCTTCCCTCTCCACATTCTCGCCAGTTTCGGGCAAAGCCACTGGAACTGCTTTCTCGTTCTAACTCACTGGTATGACTTCCCAAAACTCTATTAAGGTCAAATTGTGTTCTCCCTTCTTGACGACGCTGAAATTGACTGGCTAACCGATGATCACTCTGGCTTCTCATCAGGGCATTAGATGGTGGTGGAGATACAGTAATTGAGGGTTTTGAAGTCAATGCAGAAATATTTAGCTCTCCTAAATCTATCAACATTCGATGTACAACATCGGAATCAGTTCGGGTGTGGAATCTAACACGACGAGAAAAATCTGAAGGATCGCTTTCGAAGTTTCGTATGAATTCTAAAGTTTTCACAAATATTTCTTTGTACTGTACAAGTTCGACATCTGTCCATTCCATATCTTCATTGACATACTTATCTACAAGTTCACAGTTGCTGTTCAAATTTTCCACTTCAACCTCCAACTGGTTTTTCAACTGTTTCATCTGGCACAACTCAGATTGCAAATACTCATCTAGCTCCAAAAGGAGTTTGTCTTCTGAGTCTTTTAAATCTTTGGTACAGCGACGAACCAGTTCTTCTATTTCATCCTTAACCTTGCCACAGTTTTGCTTAAGTTTTTCTGTGTTGTTTTGGGTAGTCATCAAACCTTCAGACAGCCTTTGAAGACCTCTTCTGACCTGGTTGTTAATTCGACCGATTTCCCGACGAAGAATATCTGTGTGAGCCTCTCTACATTCATCGCATACTTTCTTATCACAATGGGCACACTTAATGACGCAAGCCTTCTCACTGCATATGACGCAGCGCTCCATCATGGATGGTGGAGGTTCTGGCTCTTCCCCAGTGACATCTCTATGAAGCTCCAAAAACCTCACCAAAGTCACATTTGTAGGATATGTCTGAACTCCCTGATATGGAATTCGATGCTCCGCTCTGCACTCTGGGCATTTTATCTGCCGGCGACCATAATCAATAAGACCCTCCAAACACGGGTCTGTACAGAATGTATGTTGGCAAGGAAGTAGTTTTGGGTTTCTATACCTGTCCAAACAGATCGCGCAAGTGAGAAGTTGTTCTAATTGACTCCAAGCTGAAGACATGATCCTTATTCCGTACTATATGAATGTTCACTAATTTCAAGATTTCCAGAAATAATATGGATTAACAAAATTCCTGTTCACTAGAAGAAAACTAAATGCTTCTTCACTACTAAGATGAAATTACTTGTCTATGACTTTCCACTTTGTCAAAAGTTGTACAAATTTAAGCTGCATAGCATACGAGATCGTAGACGTGATTCTTTATCCTCCAAATTTCCAAGAGTTGATTTCATTCTTGAACGTTCTAGAAAAAAAAACACATTTATCAGTATTTCTTAACCTACAACACTGAATCATTTAAGCTGATTTAAATTATTTTGAATCATAGAAAGTTTTATATCACAAATTTAAAGTTTAACATAACATCGTATTCACAAACAGAATTTCAAGTGAAGTATTGACAGTTGTTGAAATTTAACCCTAAATAACAGCTCACAGAGAGCGGTATTTTATTAGCAGGTGTTTTGATAAGAAAAATTTAAATATTATAGTGGATTAGAATGCAAAGTAAGAACCAGTTTTGCTTTAGTCTTATAGTTATGTATCACAGCAGTCTACATCTAAAATTGCCCCCCCCCAGTGGCAT
>NW_013665682.1:576783-578782 GCF_000517525.1 Limulus polyphemus
ATACCCGTGGTGGACAGAGCACAGATAGCCCATTATGTAGCTTTGTGCTTAACTTCAAACAAACATCTAAAATGAAATGATAACTTTGCAGTGACATATATAGTGCGGTAACAAGTATGAATGAGTGCAATTCCTTGTAGGTCTATTTTATAACTCACAATTCTTTAAAGCAAAAACGTATACACAAATATATAGACGATAGTGCTATCTATTACTATGATACAACTTCATACAATATACCACTAATATCTCTAGACAGTTAATTACCTTACAGAAATATTGCCCTTATGCAAGTTTAGTCGCATTCACTTTACAGTATGGTAAACAATAATATATTCGTTTAACCACCAATTAACATGTTATCAAATACTCCACATGGATAACACAGAACTATGACTCAACGAATAACGTGCTAAAAAAAGTCCTAATCTTTGATATCAGACTGAAAAGTGACTTAGAACCCTAAATACTGTGTGAAAGGACATCTCGACAGTTTTTAAGTAAACTTAATATGAAACACAAGTTAGTTTGTTGTGGTATCGATTATTTGCCACATAAAGCACACTAAACAAAAGCATCAATATTGTTTGGTGAGGTTTAAGTTCTACCTACAGTTCCGCTATTACGTTTTAAAGCAGACAAGTTACGAAGCAACAATTTTCTGCCACCTTATGTTTAATGTTCTACACTATTTTCTAACTATGTTAGTGGGTGCAGGTAACAAACGTATTAACTGTGTCAAGGTCTTTCTACGAAAAGTGTCACACTAGAACTAAGTATTAAATGGCTTAACACTGACGGTTCTTGTGGTTTTAAATATTCACTTCTAGACACAAGGCTCCTACATTAATATAATTAATTTGTTTTTCGAACGCTAGGATGTTTTCAAGTCAAAAAGTAATAACGTATAATGTTTGTTTGTTTGTTTTGAATTTTGCGCAAAGCTACACGAGGGCTATCTGCGCTAGCCGTCCCTAATTTAGCAGTGTAAGACTAGATGGAAGGCGACTAGTCATCACCACCCACCGCCAACTCTTGGGCTACTCCCTTACCAACGAATAGTGGGATTGACCGTCACATTATAACGCCCCCACGGCTGAAAGGGCGAGCATGTTTGATATTAGGGGGATTCGAACCCGCGACCTTCAGATTGCGAGTCGAGCGCCCTAACCACCTGGCCATGCCGGGCCAACGTATAATGAAATCATGAAAAAAAAAAACTATGATGAAATTGGATCACATGTAGTGGAAAAATCTGACTGGGTTTTTTAAATGCTAATTTCATCTGGTGTAAGGACTTTTTTGTGGATTAGGTGAGAAGGCTGGATGTTGATTACTGCTTCAGTGATCGTGGGTCAAAGGTTAATGTGCTAGGTTTTGTAAAGGGACAAATTTTAAAAAATGCAAAGGCTACTTAACCGTATAATTGAGTTTATATTTGATTTATCTATCATATTTTGGAACTAAATAAGTCAATAATATGATCTGTGTTTAACTAAACCTCTAGTTCGATAAGGGACACTGATTTTCGAAGCATCTAAGTATTAAATATATATACATATATCCCATTTGACCGAAATTAGGGTAACTATATAAGTTAACGGCAATTTAAAATAATTATATATAAATAAAGCTAAATAACTTAAGTTGCAAAAAGAAGATATTTAGCAGGATCAAGCGAAGCGAACAAGAAGTCGCGTCTTTCTCAATCTGTTTCACGCGCCTGAGCGTCACACTTCACTGCCGAGTCCGCCATATATTAAAGTAAACGGAGATATTTAGCAGGATCAAGCGAAGCGAACAAGAAGTCGCGTCTTTCTCAATCTGTTTCACGCGCCTGAGCGTCACACTTCACTGCCGAGTCCGCCATATATTAAAGTAAACGGAGATATTTAGCAGGATCAAGCGAAGCGAACAAGAAGTCGCGTCTTTCTCAATCTGTTTCACGCGCCTGAGCGTCACACTTCACTGCCGAGTCCGCCATATATTAAAGTAAACG